>NW_022111377.1:4511190-4521351 GCF_000313985.2 Echinops telfairi
AAGAATTTAGAAATATGCATCCCTTTTAGCTAAATTCCTTCACAACATATTTCCTACTTAATATACATTCACAGAATCTGTTCTTGTGACCTTGGATGTCCTGTGTTCTGCATGCAACCTCTTGGCAATATCCTATTAAACTGTCTAATTCGTTATATGTTGATTCTATCATTTTATTCAGTATGTTGATTCTATCATTTTATTCAGTATACACGTATTGAGTGACCACTGTGTCAGAAGCGTTAGTTATTTCAGGGAATCGGACAGAAATTTCGGTTGTCATTCTGGAAATAACATTTTTGTGAGGGACTCAGAATTTACTAAGTTAACACATGATTGATTATAAATACTGTTATTTTTTAAATGCCTTGGACAAGGACATAGAAATGCACAGAACCATGGACCGATCTAAATAGTGTGGTCAAGAGTCATCTTTAAGATACTTTGGAAAAGAAAAAAGTGAGATCAGAGAGTAATCCAAAGGTGCTGAGGTGAGAAAATTTTTTGTTTACGGAGACAATAGAAAGTATTTTATGGAGTGGGTAAAATCAACCAAAGGAGTGGTTTGAATCATATAGGGTCTTGTAGACCATAGTAAAAAGATACAAATTTATTCCAAGAGAAATTCCAAGAAAATGTTTATATTTGGAATAAGACGGTAATGCAATCTATCAATAGTTTAAAATATCACTCTTGCTGCTCTAGGGAGAGTAGTTTGTAGGGTTTTAAAAGATAGAATTTAGTAGTCTGAAAGAAATGTATTTACTGAGAACCGCAGTCATGAGGTTTAAAAGATAGGTGGTGGTCGAGGAATGCAATTGAATTCACTTCCCTTTGAAGGTAACTCAGGTGCGTGTGCTTGGATGTGTGTGCGTGCTTTGGGTGGGGTTTGTGGCCGTTGACATGATGCTGAAAATAACCAAGCAAGAGTTGGTTTAGGAGAAAGACACTTTTCTGAAAATCGTCAGATTAATTGTTATTGTTAGTTGCTTATTCGTGACTAATCCTAAACGGTTCTCTTCATTCCTAATTCTCTTTATATTCTCTGATGATTCAGAGGATAGGCTACATCAAGGTTGTAATGAAGTTCAGTGCAAGGGATATAGCATGAAGCAGGGAGTTAGGTCATGAAGTTATAGCAAAGAGTAAGTGAGAGAAATAGCCCCCTATCAACCTGTAGTGACGACAATGCCGTGTGTTCTCCATATCATTTCCTTTCCCCCCCATGAAATCACAGCTGGAAATTGTCATCCTTTCTGAGTTCTGTTCACAGCCCTGTAAGAGAAAGTGATTATGCCACTTTCAGATTTGCTCTAAGAAATCTACCATGTGACTTTTACATATGCTAAAGTGGAGGACTAAAACAGAATAATCACACAGAGGAAAGCCCTCTCTCCCCACAACAAGGCAGCTTTCGATGGATTCCTAGTTGAAAATAAACTATTATTATGCATATTTGCTATGATGTTGGGGCGGTTGGCTGATCTTGTGTAATAGGGCATCATAAATATTTTCTTTCCCTGAAATACTGCATTGGAAGTGTAAATAGTTACAGGCGCTACAACTGAAAATTGGAGCAAAAGGTATTTCAGGTAAATATAATCTAGAAAGTGGTAGCATTTTCTCTTTATACCAGCGCTACGTTGTTGTGAGGGAGCTCTGAATGCTCAAAGAGGGGCAGGGTGTTCATTTCTTTAATAGAAAACGAAGCTCCAAAATCCATTCCATGAAAGTTGTTTCTGGTAGCTGAAATGGATATGTTAAACTAGGCCTCTTAAAAAGATGACATGTCAGAATCATTTTTCCAAAGAAAATGCCATCCATAGGGACTTACAGCTACAGGACTACTTACATACTCCATTTTCTTATCTCCAACTATATTATTAATTATTATATACTTGCAAACATAAACATCATTGAGTAGGGCTTTCAAATAGGCACTCATTAACTTCCTTTAGACTGATTATGCAACGTTGCATTACAGTACACATAGTATACATGATCAAATGTTTCTTTTTGCAATTTTATATTAATTATTAAACAGAATTAACCATTATGAATAATTATTAATATATTCTATTCATTGCTACTATCATTCATGTTTTTATAACAAGGAATGCATTCTAGAAAGAAAATCTCATTACACTCAACTATTATTTGTGTGCTTTGGGCTCCAACCATTTAAAATATCAGAGGAATAACTAACATATTCAAGAGCAATTTAAAAACTGCCTTAATGAAAATAATGAGAAGAACAAAATACCCATTATTTCCTGAATGTTTTTGTTATTTTTCATCTGCTCTTTTCTATTATAGACATTATAAAAATAAATACTAGCATTGATTTTATTTTCCAGTAAACGATGCTGAACATTATTTTACAATGATATTTATGGGGCAGAGAATTTTTGTTGTATTACCACTCTATGACTTGTTCCATCAGAGAAATTATCACTTTGAATTCATTAAATAAACAACTGGAAAAATTGTTTAGTTAAAAGAAAAACAAAGATGTGTTTGAAAATGTACATATATCATTCTATAGTTCTTGATAACTCATCATTTGAGTACAGTGAACTCCATGCTTTTTGAAGTACAAAGGTGGAAGGGGAAAAAAGTGATTTTCTTAATTGGAAAATATTTTGTAGATAGGGAACAAAATAGCCATCTGAAAGCAAAATACCTCTGAGCATTCTTCACATTGCAAAAAAATTCTCCAGAAGGTATAATTGGGAGCAGTAGGAAGAAGCTGTAGGGAGACAGTTCCAGGCTTAATAGGAAGAAAAAATACCAATTAGAAATATCTGAAATTGAAATGAGCTGCCTATTGAGATAGCAAGTTGCATTTCATTGAATATAATTAAGGAAATTATAATTTGCTTCAGTGGTTGTGGGTGCATTTTTAGTTTTGATAGGCTTCAAGTAGATGACTTTAGGGTCTTTCTGAAGTCCCTGGATGGTTAACACTTGATTACTAGATAAAAGGTTGGCAGTTCAAACCCACCCATCAGACATGGAATGTGGGACGGAGAGTAACACTCTGCATGTGGGCAGTCATCCTCTGAAGAGGCTGACAGCTGAAGGCTGTCCAGTGACCACGTTCTCAGAGCCTTCGAAAATCCCACCTTCCTTCAAGAGAGATCACGATGGAAATGTAGTGAATTGATTGATGTCATCTCATCATGGCGCGAATACTTCTTTCCTTTAGAAATCAGTGTAGATCTGTTACACCCACAAGTAACTCTATGTGTATGTTTGTGTGTATGTGTGTATAGGGTGTGTGTGAATAAAGCAATAATTACTGTATTTCACTCCATACTTTTGCAGAAAATCATTAAGCATTGTAACCTTGGGTCTACCACTCAGAGAAAAAGGTAAACTTAGATCTCCATCAACTCAGAAAAGATTGATCAGTAATTGGGGCATGTAAAAGGGATGAAATATTGAATGATACAGAAAGCATCAAAAAAGAGCCACATTTGTACCCATTCCAAAGAAAGGTGGCCCAACAGAATGCTCAAATTATAGGACAATGTCATTAGCATCACATATCAGTCACAGCTGCAGCAGGGAGCTTTTAGAAGTTAAGGCCACACTCAGAAGTAAATGTGATATCATTGACAATGTCACATAGATCCTGGCTAAAATCAGAGAATACTAGAAATATGTTTACTAGTATTTCATTGAATATGCAAAAGCATTCAATTGTGTGGATCATAACAAACTCTGGATAGCTTTAAGCAGGGAATTCCAGGTAATTTCCTTGTGCTCTTGATGAACCTATACTTGGGCCAAGAGGCAGCTGTGCGAACAGAAGGGAATTTTGCACGGTTTATAGCCAGAAAAGGTGTGCATCGGGGTTGTATCTTCTCAGCATACTTATTCAATTTGTATGCTGAACAAACCAGAGAAGATGGATTATTTGGAGAAGAACCTGGCATCGGGATTGGAGAAGGCTTATTATCAACCTGCAATCGGCAGATGATGCAACCTTGCTTGCTGAAAGCTAGGAGGACTTGAAGCACTTGCTAATGAAGATCAAGGATTGTAGTCTTCAGTGTGGATTGCAACTCAATGTAAAGAAAACCAAAATCCTACCAACTGGACCAATAGATAAGGAAATGATAAATGGAGAAAAGGCTGAAATTTTCAAAGATTTTGTCTCATTTACAGCTACAATCAATATTCATGGACACAGCAGTCAGAGAAAGAGCACATTGCGTTGGGTAACACTGCAGCACTCAACCTCTTTAAAGTTTACTTTGAGGGCTAAGGTGTGCCTGACTCAAGTCATTGTATTTTTGATCATCTCATATTCATATGAAAGTTGGGCATTGAATAAGAAGACTGAAGAAGAATCACTGCATTTGAATAATGGTGCTGGTGAAAAATATTGAAAGTACCATGAATATTGAAAATACCATGAATTGACAAAAGAACAAACAAAATGTGTCTTAGATGCAGTACAGCCAGAATGCTCCTTGGAGGCAAGGATGGTGAGATTTCATCTCATGTACTTTGGGCTTGTTATCAGGAGAGACCAATCCCTGGAAAATCTGCTTAGTAAAATAGAGGGGCAGCTAAAAAGAAAAGACCTTTAACAAAATGGATTGACACAATGGCTGCAAGAATGAGTTCTAACAAAAGAACAATTGTGAGGATAGAGCAATACTGGGCAATGGTCCATTCTGTTGTTGTATGTCCTTGGGTGGCTAAAAGCTAGAACTGACAACAACAATAGAAGGTATCCATGCCCATTTAATTTAGTTGACCCTAATTCCTTATTCATGAATTAACAGTCTGAAAAGACTTCATGCCCTTCAATGTATGGTTTATGCTTTTCTGCTAACCTAAAGGTTGGAGGTTCAAATCTACTCAGAGATATTATGGAAGTAAAGTCCTGGTGATCGTCATTGAACAATATAGCCACGAAAACATCAAAGAACAGTTCTACTTTATAAAACAGAAATTCACAAAAAGTTGGTATCAATTATATATTATATACAACAACAAAAACATACAATAATCAGGAAAAGGAAAACTATGGAATTAAAAACAATCAATAGGTGGCATGCAGTTTGGGTAGGGGAATAGTGTGAAGCACAGAGCATTTTAGGTCAGCCAAACTATTCTGATGAGTTCCAACTCACCAGCTGCTCTGCAGGAACATGGTGAGGCCGTGTGCTTCCTTTATAAAGAGGCACAGCCTGGAAACTCAATGGAGCAGTTCTGCTTTGTCCTACTGGATCACTATACATTGGAATCAACTCGATGGCAGGGAGAGTTAGAGTTAATGCTAATTGTATAGTTTGCATCTTTATATTGTCATGATATTTTTGTTCAAGTTCCAACTTGAAGATTTTGTTGATTGCGTGCTGTTCCTTTAACACCTGTTGGACCAGAAACTCAATGACCACGAAATGTTTGCACTACAATAAAAACTGCTCAGATGCAAGGACTATATCTAACTCACTTGATATTACAGAATACAACACAGTGAGTAACGCACAACTGGTCTTTGTTAATTGTCATATGTTAATTAATGATGTAAAAATCTAAAAAAAATTCAAAGATAACTGTAACCACTTTTTAAATATTCAAACAAAGCCCACAAATAATCAAAGTGCAAAAATGAGGAAACAGGATCTTCAAAATATAATGTAACATGCAGTTTATTAAATGTATGCAAAGTTAAATAATTTATATTATGCATTTTAATTAACGTAGGAGCATAACTAGAACAATTTTCTTTGGCTATTGTACTGGTTGTACATTATGATCTTTCTTAGCTACAATAGTAGCTACAAAGAAGAAAACTATGAATATGGTTATTTTATTCTAATTTTGTTAATGTGGGGTAGAAAAACATAAAATAATGCACACAAACACATATATGTAAAGAATATAATATATATAAGTTTTATACACACACACATACATTCATACCTTATTAGTAAATCTCATTAAAAAAGCTTTTCTCTTGCTGGTGCAGAATGGCTTTCAAATACTTCTAGTCTCAGATCACGGTTTTCCTGTAGTTACCAGTTGCTGGCCCTGAGGTACATTTTCATCCATTTACTTACCTTCTTCGCCTTTTATCTCGGGCCAGACCTCTTGTCTTTCATCGTTGTGGTTTTATGTGTGAGGTAGACTGTTGTTGTTTTGTTTCTAGTGCTTTTTAGAGGGGGGTGGGATTTTTTTTAATTGAAGGAGGTATGGGTCAGAGTTGGGATTATTCTTCTCTGAACTCCTTCCAAACTGTCTGAGGCATAGCTGCCTCAAACCGAATTCAGCATCCAGGTGTGCGCTCTCAACATTTTAAGAAACCTTGTCAGTCTTCAATGAGAGGAGAAAATAATTCATTTGTCACTTCATAGACTTTCTTTGGTTAATTTTCACTAGACTACTGTATGTTCAACCACGGTCACCTGGATCTCTCCTTGTAGTTTTGAGTATAAACACTGGTACCAGCAAGCCAATATGTCTTCTACCTTTAAATAGTTCGTTCCAAAAGGTCTTTTTAAAAAATTAAGCTTTCTTGTTTATCTATGGTTGTGTAATGAGCTCTCTCAAATTTTAGTCCAAACTTGGTACGTGGTTTTGTGGGTTAGGACTCTGGGAAGGGCTTAGCAGTGCGGTTTGTTAATAATCAACGCAGCATGAGCTGTGGCTGCTGAAGATAGACAATCCCCTTTGAAGCTGGTGTCTCTACTTAAACGTATTACCAAAGTGTCCCCTGCTCCCTCTCTTTCTTTCCATGTGTTGTCTCATTTTGTAGAGTCTCTTCAAATGACTTAGACATTGTTGTGCTTTTATCTCAACAAAGAGTTTGGATCCCTTTAAACAGTAGCAAATATAAAAACAAAAAAACCCATATAGCCAGGAAGAAAGAGTCCTTTAAGAACTTAGTAGATGTCATGTTAACCTTATTTTCAGAAAAGGGAAATAAATTCTTAGGCATGGAGGTTCAGTGTATCATTCCTTTTATGGGCTTTTATGAAATGAAAGATTAATTTTTCTATAAATGCAAATGGTCTTCAAAAAAATTCATGAAAAATTTCTATAATCTATCCATTCCGTTTTTTCACAATCTTCTTTTGGAGACCCTAAAATTATTAGCATGGCTAATTTTACTCTCTCATAAGTTGCAGGAACAAAAGAATTATACATATGGCCAATAAATGATTTTTGCTCCTCATTTATGTAAAAACTAATTTAACAATATTTTTACTCTATGTGAGCACCATGTCACCTTTCATCTTTTCTATAGACCCTATTTTGGGTGCTTCCCACGTGGATTGCTTGGCAGATGTCATGTAATCAAAGAGATTACACTGACTCCCTTACCACTGATTCCATGGGCATTGATTGTGAATCCAAGTAAAATAAATCCCTTGACAGCTTCATGTCCCCCCTTTGTTTATCAGTTATGAGTATTTTTGCTTTCTTTGTGTTGAGTTGTCATCTCTACTAAAGACTGCCGTCTTGGATTTTCATCCGTAAGTGCTTCAGGTCTTCTTCTGTGCTGCTGTAGACCACAGCAAAGGACAATTTATCAGGAGTTGCAGTACAAATAAAAATACCCTAATCACGAGAGATACTAAAGCAAGCTAACCATTTTTCAATAATTCTTTGAAGCATCTGGTTAAACAGTAACTGGATGTCTAGAAAAAGGTAGAGATAAAACATAGATTTAAATATTGTTTTACAATGTTGTTGTTACATTGTGAAGTGCTGTGCTTTGGGTCAGTTTGGGTCATAGAGACCCTACATGCAGGAGAATGACACACTGCCTGGTCCTGCAGCATCACTGTAACTGCTGCTGTTTGAGCCCCGGGTTGTAGACAGCGCTAACTCATCGCATGGAGGATCTTCATCATTTGCACTGACCCTCTCTCTACCAAAAATGATGAGCTTGTCCAGGGACTTTTTCCCTCATGAAAAGGTGTCCACAGTAATTAAGAAGGTATTTTAAACAGTCACCCTGATATTTGATATCTAAAGTAAGAAATTCATATATAGATTTAAGTAGGGTTCCAAGTCCCCATCATAATTAATATAAATCAGAACAGATGGATAAAAGTAAGAAAATGAAACTTTAAAGGCAAAAAGAATAATCTTTATCTTCAAAACTTTAAGAAAGAAAGATTCCATATTAAAAACAGAAACAGAAAAACACAGGGAAATCTTCAATACACTTTGCATTAATAAAATAAATGTAAGCAAATATTGGAGTAATGTTTTCAATATGTTTGGGATAAGATGGCTTTAGAGTTGACCTAGACTTTTAGATGAGCTAAATTGTGATTCAAATTTGGAGTGAAGAATGCTTGTCAAACCAACATCTAATCTGAAAAATCTCTATTCTTCAGAAAGTTGTAAAAGTAGGATAATGAACATTTATGTATGTTTTACGTCAGCTCATAATGTTTTTAAAATTTCATTTTTCCTCTCCTCTCACCATATCCATTTTTCTTTCTCCTGATTTCCATCATCTCTATATGCCTGAATATTTCCCCTGAGTCATTTTGAAAGTCTGTTGCAGGTGCAATTTCACTTCTCTCCTAAGTACTTCAGCAAATGTCTCCGAATAACTAAGATAATTGCCTTGAGATTATAATTGCATTGCCACATTGAGGAAAATTAGCACGGATATAATACTATTATGCACCATAGAGTTTATATTCAAATTTCCCTTACTTACGTAATAATCTCTTTATAATTGTTAGAACCCAAGGTCATCCAAAATCGAATCAAACGTTACATATTCGATTTGATTTCCATGTCTATGCTTAATATCCTTTCATCCAGATCAAGGCTCTTTGCTGCCACAGTGGATTACACACTGTTGCTAACCACAAGGTCACTGGTGTAAACCCACCAGCTGCTCTAAGGGACGCTGTCTGCTCCCATAACAGCGAAACACCTTGGAAACCCAGAGGAGCAGATCTACCCTGAGCCCCAGGGTCTCTCTGAGTTGAAAGTGACTCTCGGGCAATGAGTTTTATTTTTCTCTTTCATGACTTTGTTGTTCAAAGGCGCTTAGGGTGGTAGATTTGTACAATGCAATGTTGCTCAAAATGGCTTTATCCTATTGCAAAATACATCCGTTTAAAGAAATATTTAGTAATTGCTCATATAGCTCCATAGTACTCAATGGTCTATCTGTAGCTTTGTGCCTCCATTTAAATTGTTTCTATTATTTGCTCTTGACCATCATTACAGGGGGCCCTCTGTCTAGTCCTGTTTCATTTCTGGATCTCCTTTTCTTCCACACTGAGAGTACAAGTTCCCAACACTATCAATACATCTACTAATTAATTTGTTCAGTCTTACAATACGCACAGCATTTCCACTTCACAAGCACTACTGAGAATAAACCTACACCAAGAAGGAGAATATTTATTTTCAGTTCTTTTTGTCCTCAAAATAACATTCCCTGTCATTCAAATTTGGAAGATATTCAGTTCAAGTAACATAGTCAAAAGTCGTTGGATTTCTTTTCATTTTCTAGTGCCATGCTGTTGATTGGATGGGGAGTTAGCTGATTTTCTTGTCATTTGATTTCCGGTTTTATTCTTTAGCCACTTTAAATAGAATTTACTATTTAAAATTGAAAAGTAAATCATCATCTGTTTTTAAAGCAATGTACTCTGAGAAATCACATTGTAGTCTTTATTCTTTTTATCCATTTTCCACCCAAATTTGACAAAGCAGATGCTTACATTTATTTCCCCTTCTTTCTTACTTCAAGGGAACCATGCAATGTATGTATATAATCTATACAGAAATGCACAAAATTTGTTTGCACATATACATATCTTTGTTCAAATATTCTACTAGAGCAAGTAATAATGCCACAATAGAATGCCATTTGATGCTTTTCCATTTAATTGGTGGAAGAGATTCAAGACAAACACTTAAAAGTAAAATTTTGTGCTAAATTGCCAAAAATTTACATAATAAAATATTTTAAAGAATAAACAATAAAGACATGACAATTAAGAGCATGATTTCTAGTCTCTGCTATATCATTTATTACCTGTAAGACATGGAACAATTACTTAAGTCATGTGTCTCTCAAAAGAGAGAGATAATATTTACATCATTAAATTTTTGTCATACTGTCATAAATATTAAATGACATAATGTGTAAAAAAA
>NW_022111377.1:4522435-4550728 GCF_000313985.2 Echinops telfairi
GAATATAATTGTGTTGTCAGGATATGCAAAACTTACATGTCATTAACTTAAAGAATCACACAATTCTTTTAGTGATTACCTAGGTTAATAGATCCTGAGACTGGATATCCTGTGGGAATACTGGCATTCTGATTGGCTGTGTGGTGTAGTGGAGTTTTTGGTATGTATCCTTTCTGGCCCTGGAAGACCTGAAAAAGGATGGGTCAGTTTGCTCTTCAACTTTCCACCAATTGGCTGAGGATGAGAAGGCCAGGTAGCACATTGCTGACCTTTATCAACAGTGGCTGGTAGTGGCTACTCCCCGCTAAGTCTGACCTCTACTTGGATTCACTGTGGATGTCTTGCCTGGTGTGACCATTATAAGATTGGCTGATGGAACCTTAAAGTGACTGCTCAAAACGCTCTGAGGAGGAGGCTCAGGTGGGGCTTCCTGAAATTGAGAGTAAAGAGAGGATTGTGGGTTCCTGTGCTGAAAGCCTCCTAAAGGAGCTATAATAGAGTTGAAGGGCTGTGACACTGAGCTGACAACACTGTAGACTGGGTAAAAGAGCAGGGAACATTAGTCGTAAGCAGCAGAGAAATGAAGGCATCCTCTGGTTCTCTCTCTCTCTCTCTCTCTCTCCCCTCCCTCCATCCATCCATCCCTCCATCCAATATGGTGCTCTTAACCAGAAGCTTCAAGATAGCCCTTAGGACACGGACAAAGTTAATCCAGCATTATGATAGTTCTTGAGACAGAACTTACATGGGCACTCGTGTTATGGTGTATGTCCGAGTCTCTGAAGGCTTCCTCTTGCTCTTCTTTGGGTGAGCTTCCACTTGGTCCCCATAACTGATTCCCTTAAGGTTATAGCTCTGGGGCAAGAGCACCCATACTGCACACTAGAGGTAAAGCCTGGTGGTTCATCTTCTATTACATGCACTACTTTCAATGTGCTTCAGACTCCTTGACAAGAATATTTAAGCCTCATAGTCTAGAGAAAGAGATGTATTGCTTCCATAACAACCACATTAGAGCTTAGACTATTAGAGTCAGTGGTGTAATAGGGTTGGTGTTACAAACTGAGGTAACTCATGGTGTCAACTTGCCTCCCCACCCGCCCACGAAGGAGCCTAACAGGTTCTCACCCTGCTCCCCAAAGGGCCCAAGAATGGACACAGGGATGCCCCCTTCACCAGGGATGCTCTCTGTAGTTCTGCTCTTCTCCCACTGGCCATAGTTGAGCCCTTCCTCTCCACCCAGTGTTAGGTGCCTCAGTCCACCTACTCACACTGTGACTGATGAGTGCAGGAAGGGAAAGATTCACTGCACTAGGTGACAGTTGTTAGCAATTCTAGCCCTGTCCCAGCCTTTGTGGTCAGTTCTCCCATGAAACCACCTGCCTGCAGCTGCTGCCCCTTCTTCCACCACTCTTGTGGACTTTAGGTGCCGTCGACTTGGTCCCGACTCAGTGACTCGACTCTGTGCGTAACAGCAAAGTATTTATTGCCTGGTGCTCTGCCAGCCTCATCGTTGTTCTTCTGTCTGAGCCCATTGTTGCAGCCACGAGGCCAATTCCTCGTGTCTAAGGTCTTTCTCTCTTCAGCTGCCCCTCTACTTCACCAAACATACCCTCCTTCTCCAGGGACTGGCCTCTCCTGACCACCTGTCCAAAGTAAATGACATGAAGTCTTGCCATCCATGCCTCTAAGGAACATTCTGGCTCTATTTTATCCAAGACATTTTTGGTTGTTCTTTTGGGCAGTGCCTGGTACTTTCAATATTCTTCGCCAGCACCATAATTCAAATGCATCGATTCTTCTTTAGTCTGCCTTCTTCAATGTCCAACTTTCACATACATCTGAGGCAATTTAAAACATCATGGCCGTGTCGGGCACATCTTAATTGTCAAAGTAACATCCTTGCTTTTCAACACTTTAAAGAGGTCTTGTGCAGTAGATTTATCCAAGGCAAAAGGTTGTTTGATCTCTTAACTGCTGCCTCCATGAGCATGGATTGTGGATCTGAGCAAAATGAAATTCTTGACAACTTCAATCTCATTGCCTTTCCGCCCCCCCCTCCCCCCATGTTACCTATTGATCCACTAAGTGAGGATTTGGGTTTTTTTTACATTGAGTTGTAATCCATACTGAAGGCTAAAATACTTAATCTCTGCAGCAAGTGCTTCAAGTGCCCCCCTCTCTTTCAGCAAGCCAGATTGTATTATCTGCATATTGCAGGTTGTTAATAAACCTTCTTCCAATGCCGATGCTTCATACAATTCAGCTTCTCTGAGTCTTTGCTCAGCATGCAGATGAGTCAGCGTGGGGAGAGGCTACCACAGCCTGGCAGACACCTTTCCTGGATGAAACCAGGCTATTTTCCCTTATGCTGCTTGGAGAACAGCCTCTTGATCCATGTAAGGCTCCGCAAGGGCATAATGAGGTATCCTGGAATTCTTTTTTTTTCAAGGCTATCTATAGCTTTTTATGATCTGTAAAGCGAAAGACCTTTGAACCACTTTTATGATGATCCTCTTGCTGTCATCGCCATGTCCCTACTGATGCTACTGATTGGAGCTAGAACGGTTCTTAGAACTCTCTGGCATTACCACCGTCCTTTAAATATGAAAAACATGGAGGCATAGAAACATAGACCATATGAATATAGAGACTGTTTTTTTATGTAATTTTGGTCTGCTTGTGTTTTATCTCAAACAGCATCTAGAGCAGAAAATTAAGTTTTTCTTCCATATAAGTTTATTGGGTACTTATCTTAAATGTATTTTGGTAATATAACCACCCAGATGCAAAATAAAAGATGTGGTATTGATATTAAAACCAAAAACATTATGACTATAACTTCATTTGCATTAGTTCCTTAACTCAGAGTAACTTATTCTAAACTTTCTAAGCCTTAGCCTCCCATTCTGCAAAAGAGGAATAGAATACTACCTATATCCAAGGGCTTTTATTAGAATAAATATGTGGGAAATGTTGAGTAAATAAATAAGTACTATTGAAATGTATCATCATTATAAATGTTAAATACTAGATATATAAGTATATCTTGGAGAGTCATTGCATTTTTTTTTGCTGGAAATTAGTTTGCATACTATCGAGTCCCTAAACCTTAGTGTATAGGTGGGAAAAAAAAAAGAAAAACTAATTTCCTTAAATATGGAATTTCTTACCCAATGCCATGCAATTGGGGACTGATAGGAATCAACTGTAATTTCTTGAGGTGTTTCTCTATTCCCAGTCTCTTTCTTCATATATGTTGCCTATTCAAGCCTCACTGTGGTCTTATAAAACCGATGGGCCTTCGTGATTCCCTTTTTATGGATGGTGTATTTACGGTATGGAGAGGTTTGGAAAGTCCTCGCCTCCTCCTTGCTCCAAAGTCAGTCAGAAGAGGAGCTGCATTCAAATGAGGCAAGCTGCTCAAAAGTCTCTCCAATTTCAAACTCTGATCTTCGCCACCAGCTGCTCGGAGGGTGAAAGCCGTGGCTGTCTGCTCCTGGGAGGCTAAAGGAACCCTCTATAGGCTTGCCACACTTTGGGACTGACTAGATGGGAGCGGATTGGGCTTGCAGGCTGTATCTTACTTCACAGGTTCGTGGCTGCTCACATGCTTGCTAGTTAGTGACTTGTTGCTTGCCCAAAATGTGCCCATGTAGTGTTTTCTTACTTCTTCTATGTTATTTTTATGAGACTATTACATGTCTTTCAAAGTAACTTACAAATGTACTTTTATCCTTTTCTCTTTAGTGGAAAATTATTTCAAGTAATACGTTCGTTTGTTTCCTACGCTCTACTTTCTTGTGCCTCACATAATGGAAACATGGGGATATGTTCTTACAAAATGGTTGCTCAGGTAACTTCCCAGTTGTGAGTTACTCTCTCATTCTTTTTCATGAAATAGTCTTTTTCTAATAAGGAAATGGCAAAATCAGATGATTTAGTATATTCTAAACCTTCTCCAACTCGAAAAAGGAGACTGTCCAAGAGGCTTCTGCAAATGAGAGCCTCACTGTAGAAGGTCACAGTGCTCGCTAACAACCAGACCACTTTACAGTGCAGGGGCTTGTACAGATATACCCCTCCTCTGAACTGCCGCACAGGAACAAGGTTCTGAGCTCGGCCTCCTCTTCACAACCGGCCCTAGTTGTTTTATGGAGATCAGCATCATTAACCAAACACACGATAAGGCTAGATAGAGGTAAAGTTATCAGAATGGGAACAAAGTCACTGTAGCCTAGCTCTGGCATCCCCTTCTCAAATCATCACATATAAAATTAAATTGGGAAAGGGAAAACTATTTTTAAATATGCACAAATAGTAGTATTATGGAGACTGGTCAAGTGGAAGCAAGTCAGCTTATCCATGCCGTACCCAGAAGCTCAGACAGGAGTAAATTATGCTTCAGATGAATGTATTGGTCAGTTCAAAGGTTAGAAAAACAGCTGTTTCTCAAGTAGGCACACTACAAAGCTTAACTGTTCGTTGGAAGGTTTGTAATGGTCTCAGCGGATTCCCAAAGGAGTCTCTGCTATTTGTTTCTGATGGGCAGATATCCGAAACTGACTCCATGCCACTGAGGACTCCTCTCGCTAGGCCAGGAGGGTGAAACTCTGGAGCCAGTGTGATTTTACAAGTCTCTGGGAAGGGGTGGGAAAAAAAACCACCCACACATACCACATATCTTTAGTGACTCAAAGATTATGTACAAACCTGCAGTTTGGGATAGATGGAGGATCTGGTTTCCAAGAGGTTGACTTGCTCAATTCTGCAAAAACATAAAATAAGTTAAAATAGTATGTGATTCAAGGCTATGATTCATAGGATCGAGGTTTGATTGGATGCAAAATGGGTCCCTGATAATGAAACAAAGAAATGAAATGAGTTCTGTCTTTATTCAATTTTTACCATCTTTTCCTCCATGTTTTTGAGACAGCAGTTTCAACAAGAAGCATCAACTAGTTTAGTATTAGATCAGAGTCTCTGGGTAATGGAACTGGTAAATACACTTGACTACCAACCACAAGGGTGAAGGTTTGAGACCCAGGGGTATCTTGGAAAGAAGATCCGGTGCTCTGCTCCTGAAAACTCAAGTATTAAAACTTCGGGGAGAGCAGTTCTCCCCTGACTCCCCACATGGTCGCCACTAGATGGAAAAGATTTGGCAACAACTTGTTATTAGGACTCCCCCGTGGAACAGGTAGACTAAATTGTATTAGACTGATAAGTCTCAAATTACACAAGAGCCTCGAAAGCATGCTGATCTCAGGACAAAGGCCTGGAAATAGTGGCTCCATGGTTCAGACGAAGTCTAGGAGTCACAGTGAACATACATTACTGCTGAAGCCGAGGTAGCTGCCTCCCAGATTTCACTTAGAAAAACTGATTTAGATTGAACATTATCAAGGAGATAGTTAGAAGGCTAATTGAATGTTGGAAGAAGTATACTAAGGATAAAGGAAAAATAGGTTGATGTCTTCGAGTGCCAGAAATAGACTTAAATAAGCATTTCTTCACCTGATTGGATGTCTATATTTCTACTTAATGGGCTTTGCTCCTGAATTCTTACTCATTCCAGAGTACCTTAAGAAGTTGTGCATAAGACAAGGTTTTGAGATTTCATTATTTAGAAACCAGAGGGGAAAATGCATTCAGGTCAATTAATTTATGACATTACTCACAAAATTATTTAAACAGGACATAAAGGGAAGGGAACTGTGTCTCTCAATAACTCTTTTTCTGTTTTATCTATTGCATATTTTCTATAGATTAAAGAAGAGAAGTTTGCATGTTATTTACTGGATAAGTTTGCAGTTACTTAGTACACTTAATCTTAATTTTAACATTTAACTTTTAAAAACTTTATAAGGCCCTGAGAAGAAAAAACAAACTAACTAACTCATAAATAGGCAGTATATTTCAGTTGAATGTTTCTCTATTCCCTATAAGCCCTGAGGTAAGTATGGGAGTGCTAACCACAAGATCAGAGGCTCTAACCCACCAGCCAATTCTGAAGAGAAAAGATGAAATTGTCTGCCTCGTCAAGGATATACGTCTCAGGACCTAGATAGGTTTGCTGTCAATTGTAAATGTCTCAATAGCAGTGAGTATATTTTACATGCAATGGGATTTTTTTAAAAACCTTAAATCTTTATTATTAATTTACTTTTCTTTCAGAAAATAGAAAAGCTTTCAGAAATATAATATTGCTCAAATAAGTGAATGACATGATTCATATTCAACAGCTTTTCATCACGGCATCTCAAATTTTTTCTGTATGTGGTCAGAATAAACTCAAGCAATCAAGAGTGGCAGTATCAAATTACATGTTTGATCTTCTTGAAATAGATTTGGGGAGCAGCAAGGGACACTCAAACTTTACGGGGCTGCTGAAAATCTTAGTGATTAAGCAAAGGACATACAGAATAAAACAATTTGGACACCTCAGAAAGGAGTTAAAGAAACTTCTACTCCCATGGATTGTATACATCGATAAACTTCATCAATCTCATCTTTAAGAAAGTTCAGACAACTGAGTCTCGACTACGTCCGTGGATCTGAATGAAAATAAAGATGCTGGGTCCTTATGGCCCTGAGCATTTGCTCATCTACTCGAGAAGGAAAATCATGAATCATTTATTTAAAATATGAATAAAAAGAATCGTGTGACATTGTAAGATATTATTTGATGCACCATTCTGTTGCCTTGGTCGGGGGTGGTCGCTGTCTTTTGATTTTTCAAAAAGTCCATGGACTACGGTATATTTTCAGAATAGAAAAACAAAGAGGAATGGAAGGTTTGTAAGCGAGTGACAATAATTATGCTGGCGAAAATCTACAAAACCACTTAGCAAACTGAACCTAACTCACTACCATCATGCCAATTCTGATCCTAGCGATTCTGTAGGACAGAGTACAGCTGCCTCTGTAGGTTATGAGATTTTGAATATTTATGAAAGCAGAAAGCCTTTTCTTTCTCTCTTGGAGAAGCTGGTGGATTTGAACAGCTGACCTGGCAGCTAGCAGCCCGGCACATAATCCAGTACTCCACCAGGGTTTCACTTAGAATGGATATATATGAGTGTGTGGTATAGACAAGCAAAGCCTATGTATATTTTCGAAAGTTTAATATTCAAGTGGACAATATTCATTAGCTCTATTGAGCTTGGCTGTTACAAGAAAAGCAGGGCAGGGAGTGAAATAATACAGCAATCATTTAACAATTTTTGGACAGGGAGTAATAGTAAAACAGATTTAAAAGATGCTATTATATATGCTCACAGCTCCTGAAAAATTATTTGCTATAGATTTCATGTAAAAACTAAAATAAAATTCAAATATTTTATATTCTAGATTTAAAGGAGTTGTGTTTACAACCACCAGTTTTAGCTTATTTTTTCCAGTAGATTTTTTTAAATGTACTTGTAACTTTTAAAATTATTTTTATCATGATACTATGGAGGCCTGGTGGCATAGTGGGCTACTTGTTAGGATGCTAACCTCAAGGTTGACTGTTCATACCCACCACCTGCACCCTGGGAGAAAGATGAGGCTTTCTGCTCTCACTGAAATTTGCAGCTTTAGAAACCCACAAGGGCGGTTCTGCTCTGCCCCGTGGAATCATTATGATTCAGAATCGACTTAATGCCAGTGAATGTACCTTTTTGGATTTATAAAATAAACTAAATAAGGCCTTAAGTGTTAAAAAATACGTCAACTGCTCATATCATAAGCCTGTAAACCTTTATCTTTGCACACAAGAGATCCTTAATGAATACATTTCCAGGGGAAGCTATATCTAATTTCTTAAATGCAAGTTTGAGCTTGAGACTGCCAGCATTGTCCCAGCAATACCACAGCACAGAATCATCTACTCTTTATCACCAAGAAGCCGAACCTCCGTTAAAATCAGAAATGACTGATCCGTGGGCGATTCCACTTTGCTAGAAGGACGATTCCTTAGCGTGTATTGCGGGCAAAGCTTTCGTGGTCGACAGTAAGTTGCTTTCTTCTTTTGACAAGTTCAGTGTTCTCTTCCTGGTCCCATTTTCTCACATTTAGCATAGAAAGGATGCTAGCTTTCAGTTTGGGCGGAACCAAACTAAGCAAGCAAAGCCCACCGAGTCCCGAGTGCAGGAACTCCTGAAGGGGATAATCACACAGCTTGTCCTGCTGACTGTGCGGCACAGTCAACAACAATCTTTGCAAAAGTCTAAAGATAAAGTGAGATCCAAATCCCACCTCCCTCCCATTCCCAGAGATTAATGCTGTTCCTACGTATTCTTCAGCTTAGAAGAATAGGCAGGGCCAGCCAGGAAGATACAGTCAGCACACTGGGACAACGCCCGCCTTTTCTCTTTCTCGCTGAGTACCATGGCTATATTGTAAGCCTTCTTTCAAAACATAGAAGACTTCCATATATATATACATACATATACATATACATGGATGTGTATTCCATACACACACACACACACACACACACACACACACATATATATATAAATCTAAAGTAACCCAAACATCTAAGGAAAAAAAAACTTTGAGTGATTTACACCAAGTGCACAAAAGGGAATCAGTGTAGCAGGACCCGAAGTAGAAAAATGGCAGATAAACGGAATGGCTGACTTTTGCCCTACACATGAAATTCTGAAAGTTCTAAGCGAATTAGTAAAGTACCAGATAATGAATATTTTAATTCTTGATGTGACCTAGGAAAACTGGGTTAATTTGTTTAAATGTGATTTCTTAAAAAAAAAAAGTAGATAACTCACTGAAGTGATTAACATTCTAAAACAACAAATGATCACATTACTGTAAGGTCCTGACTTAGTGTAAAACCTCAGAGGTAAAAATGCTTTGAGCCTCTGGTGAAATTCCATCCTCCTGTACTTAGGTAGGACTCCGCTTCAGGTAGAGCATGTCTGCTGCCCTGCTGTTTTGAAATGCCCCAAGGCCAAAGGGAAAGATGAAGTTTCAACAGGAGAGACTGTGAATCTCAGAGGATTTGCTTTGTGATGCAGACTCCTGCATCTGAGTTGTGATTTCCAAAGTTGGCATCGCTGGCATTTTTGAACTAGCATTACCTTTGGGTCTCTGGACGTGGTATAATGCTGGTGGTCTCTGCAGTTAATACAGTATGTTAACTCTGGGTGGCAATCCTGAATCGTTTTAGAAGCAGGAAAAACCGCATGGGCAGGCTTGAAATTGTAATGTAGACTAAAAAGATATATTTCCTTTGACCTTGTTTTCTTTCTTTTCTTCTTCCTTTCTGGTTCCCTTCCCTTTCTCGCTGTTTTCTTTCCTTCTTTTGCTCATTTTCTCTTCTCGCCCTTTCCTTTATCATAATTCATTTATTTCTTTTGCTGTTTAATCCTGAGGAAAAAGTGTTTCACTAAATGAAAATAAATCTCAGGGATTTTCTCCTTAAATAAAATTTTCCAATTTGTCATACACACACTTTTGATATCATGAGATCTGGACTGTTCTACACCATTTAAATTTGATAATTCGCTGAAGAAATTACATTATAAAAGAAAAAAAATTGCAAAATGGTGGGAGGTCCATATTTCTAAAAGAGCAATTAAAGACTTACTTTTATTGTCAGAAATATGAAGTCTTGGTGCATTCTTGAATTCAAAATAAAAATAATGACTTGGAATTGTGCGTGTGTGGAGGGCGGGGGGAGTTGAATATACTCTGGATTAAGCTCCCATTAGAACTGCTAGTCCCTGTTTGCTTGAAGTGTCCACAGGGGGATGGGGAGGTTAGAGTCCTTTGTACAGGAAAGCTTGACATATGGGCTCCTGCCTAGGCCACCTCTCCACTGTTAGGATGGGATGCTGGCCTTTGGAGCTGAATGAACTGCGGAAATTTGATCCGCTAAAGGCCAGTCTGCAGGAAGCTGTCAGCACCTCATAGAGGTTGCAAAAACTTGAGAAGGAAACACTTTCACTTTCAGACTTTTGTAGAGGTCAATGCTAGCTCTTTCCCATACTGAAGCGAGCGTCATCACAAATCACATGTTTTGAGTAATTGGTGGTCTTTCTTGTTTTGTGTTCCTTTTTTGTTTTTGTTTTTTCTTGCTCTAACCTTGACTTCTCTGTAAACGTCTGCACAATATTACTGTGGGGACCCAAAGGCTGGGCAGTTTCCTGGGGGAAGATGAAGATCTCCTGCATGTATTTCTGGCTCCCATTCTCTTCTTCACTAATCCTCTTCATTCCCACTGCTCTCCTACAATATCAAAGGAGCACCCTTCTGTTCTCCACGGATTCAGAGAAGGCCCGTGCTTTGAAGTGTGCCGGGGGTTGGTTTCTGAATCATTTTGCAAAACTGTGCATGAGTTAGCACATAAAGGTATTACCTTCCTTGTAGAGATCAGTTAGGCAATATTTTCCAGACATTTCCCACCTGAGAAGACAATAAACCTCTATTCTAGAAGGATGACATGTTCTGACATCATTTACTCTTGTATGTGAACTTCATTTGAATGGGACAAGAATCAGGCTTGCCTGCTTCGGGATAAATTGCCCTGAGACTCCATGGCTATTGACTGACATCTAGTACTTCTATTCTCAATTTTTAAAGATCTTTTAGTGCTATAATATTTTATTTGTGCCCTAGAACATAATTCACTGGAAGTTCTAGCGTTGAAAACAAAGGTCACTTGCAACAATAGCCACAACAAAAAGCGTTCAAAGTATAGACTCATTCTGAAGTGGAGAGGTGGACAGGGGGAATCAGGACTAGGAATCAGGGGCTAGGACTGTGTGGTATTTTCCGGACTATTTTACCCCAATCCTTAAATATTAATTGAAAACAGTTGACAGGCTTACTACAGCATTTTTTTCCCACATTTTCCATAGCTATCAAATTTACCCCTTTCTTACCACGCATCCAGAAGACCTTCTCTCTGGCTCTCAGGCCTGCTCTTACTCCCACGTTCTGTCTTTTGCCCAGAGCAAAATAATGCATTTACTTGTCAAGGCGGCTGATCTGAAGGCATGGCAAGCATCAGGCCGTCTTGAAGTAGACAGCAACATCATGACATCATCACCGGCCTACGCTGCACCCTAGGACCCTTTCCACGTCTTAAAACACCGCAGTGCTGCAGCTGGTTGGGTATATATCTAACATATGGCAAATGGTGACGATGTGTAGATCAACAGCCCCAGCCCAGTCCCATGAACCAATTTTGGCTTCTTCTCAGTCTGGACAGTTCAAATCCCACTTCAGAGGGGCCTTGGAGGAAAAGCCTTGGAAAGTTCATAAGCTTAAAACCCCTATGAAACAATCCTTCTCTGTGGACATAGGGTAGCAATGTATCAGCATCGCTCCATTGCATTCACATTGATTCAACCACATTCGTTTTTCCCTGACTCGAAGGCAGCCATCTACAAATGGGCTATGTCAAAATGGAATGGGAGCGCGTGACACTAGCAAAAGAGTGTCACCAAAGATCTCCAGCGTCTCTGCGAAAAGTATTTCTGAACATTTATTTTGCCCCCAAACTGAAATAAACGAAATCATAACTTGCGGCTCACTGCTTCTATATAAGAACCAATCACAATAAAAGAAAGAAAATCCCCCAAAACCTAGCAGCGCCATGTAAAAGATGAAAAATGTACTTAGGTTAAGCTATCATGCAAAGTAGATTGTTGCCATTTCATTTATACCTATGGCTAAAACACACAATAGATTGGTGATATAAACAATGATACTATCAGGTAAAATCACCAGCAGATTTTTTATTCATTCTTTCTGCTAGAATTTGTGGACCAACTGCATGTTCCAGGCACTGTGTAATACATCAACCAAGAAAACGTCCCTCAGAGTTTACATTTCAGTGAAGAAAAAGGTAAGCAATTTAAAATCAGTAAATGACAGATCTAGCTGTTATACAGTCAGTGTTTTGGAGAAAAGTAAACAAGTGAAGAGCAATAGAAATGGCAGGAAGTGGGTGGTTATGATTTTAAAGAAGGTGTCCGGTCAGAAAAAGGATTCGGAGCAACAATATCTGAGCAAAGACCTGAAGGGGGTGAGGGAATATGCTGGATGGATATTTTAGACACTGAAAAGAGCCAGTGCAAAGGTCCTGAGGTATAAACATAGCAGGTTTAAGGCAAAGCAAGGAGGCCCGTGTAGCTAGAAAAGGAATTGAAGGCACCGCAGGAGATACGTTCAGAGAAGCAAAGAGGTGTTAGGGTTCGGCACACACAGCTCCTGGTGAACCCTGCTAACAGCGGTCTCGTTTGTTTTGACAGACGGGAGGGTTTAGACTTCTTCCTAATACTCCTTCTGCTGGTTCTCTTCATTTTCTTGCGCGATTTACTGGCGCTTTTCTGTAGATTCGATACAACTTAAGCACCATGCCTTGTAACAACCTTCACTTTTGATTTCTACCTATTTGATCTCATTTTGATGTGTCGCACTGGATATGGTATTGTTTCACTGCCTTTCAAAATCATGAGTTCCATAATTCTTTCACAAAAGTTACTTGAATATTTTGATGACTTGGCTAGGAGTCTACAGGCTAATTAGAGGTGACATTAATGGGCAATCGACAGTTTCTTTGTGCCTCAGTTTCTTTACATGTAAAATAGGAAGAGAAATCCTACCTTTTTCATAGCTTTGAGTAGCAGTTACTGTGCAGTTACATGCAAAATGCTTAGCATGGTGTCTGGTGTGTTATTGGGGCTATATAACCGTTGCATGGTTTGCTATTTATAGAGAAAGGGATAAATAACAGTCCACAACATCTCATGACATGTATTTTCTGTTGCAGCCACAATTATTGTTAGACTCTATGTAAGGGAAGCGAAGTTAACTTGCTATCAATAAATTGACCAATGCTAATCTTTTTGCTTTTATATATAGTTTAATGTCTGACTTTGGGTTTCTGAGGAGTGCTGGTGATGTCACTGGGCTGCTATGAGGAATCCTGGTTACGCATTGGGCTGCCAGCCATACAGTCAGCAGCAGTTCAAAACCTCAAGCAGCTCCATGGGCGAAAGACACGACTTTCTACTCCTGTAAAGTGCTACAGCCTCAGAAAGCCAGCGGAGCAGTTTTACCCAGCCCTCCCGGGTCATTATGAGTTGAAATTAACTCAATGGCAGTGAGTTTGGTTTTTTGGTTGCGTTCAGGCAACGGACTGAATGAATCTCATCGTAATTTTAGAGAGAGGGACGTGCTACGAGGTTCTCCCTCATTCCCTATAGACTCGTTATTGGTGTCTCCTCTTTTAATTTGCCAAATAATTTGCCAAATTATTGATGTCTCTTCTTTCAATTTGCCAAATTATTGGTGTCTCCTCTTTTAATTTGCCAAATTATTGGTGTCTCCTCTTTTAATTTGCCAAATTTAATAATTAAAGAACACTAACCCTATTCATCATTTCAACTTCAAGGAGAAACAAAACATTGAACAACTTGTATAAACTGAAATAAAGGAAATAAAATTTGTAACAAAATGTTATTAGCTACTGATCATGTGTGTGTGCGTGTGTGTGTGTGTGTGTGTGTGTGTGTGTGACAAGTTATTGATATTTCTGTGAAAAACTGACTAAATGAGTCCCCTAAAACAGAATAATTGCCTTGTCTGGTGTTCCACAAGAGCAGGGTCCCAAAATTCAAAAGGGACTAATGTAGATACAGAAAGATGAGAGTCCAGATGACTCTCTCAGCAAAACTGCTATCCTCAGCAAATGGCTATCTCTAGTAGCCCAAACCAAGTGTTCAAAACCATTATATATTTCCTAAAGATTCAAGAAGGTCAAGGTGTTCACAACCATCATAGTATTTTTTATAATCATTTTATTAGGGGCTCATACAACTCTTCACAATCTGTACATACATCATTTGTGTCCAGCACATTAGTACATATGTTGACTTCATCATTCTCACAACACCTGCTTTCTACTTGAGCCCTTGGTGTCAGCTCCTCATTTTCCCCCCCTCCCTCGTCGCTCCCCTCTCCCCCTAAACCCTTGATCCATCATAATAATTTGATGCTGACTCACAACTCTGAGGAATAGAAACACATCTTTCCTAAACCAAACAACAAACAAAAAAGAATTTTCATTCTGTTAGTAGCTTTTCAACAGTGAAACACACGAGTAACAATGTTCGTTTGTCTTTCTTTTCAGTGTCCTTTCTGTTATCCTCCAAGTCCATTTGTACCAGCAGTAGCAACTTCCTTTTTTTTCCCCCACCCCCCTACACGTAATCCAACATTTAATGTCATGGGGTTATTAATCACACTTTGCACTTAGATGACCTGAGTTTGAAAAAGCATGGCTTATAATTCTATAAACAGACAGTAATCCTTTTAAAAAAATGACAAGCCAATGTGCTTTTAAACACATTTTATGCAAACTGTCCAGTCTATGCAATTATCCTAGCCTTGCCATTTTTTCAGAGGATCCTTGTTCATCAATGTTTTCCCGGTGGTGAAAGCTAGCAATAATTTTGATACAGTGAAATTATTAAAAGACTGTGACTGCTTTGCCTAACAGCTGGTCATCCTTCCCGCTTTCATGCCTTTGCTCTGAGGTATATGTTTTTTTCATTCCCATGCAAGGTTCTCTAAAGCTAGGCTAGGTCCCCTGGCTATGCATTACCATTGCCTGCTTTGTGTTCTCCGTAATAGCACCTTTACATACGTTTACCTATGCAATGACATTTTTCAAAACGAAGCTATGAGATCTAAAGACAACATTGCTTGACCAAACCCCTCAATCTTTTGCACATTGCTCATAGTAGACAACATATTCTTGTTACTAAAGGCAACAGGGGTCTCAAGTTCTGAGTTATATTCAGTCTCCTGATCAATGACAGTAGGAGCCCAGTGGGGCTGTTTTGAAAGCCTTGGGCTGCCCAGGACAAAGTTGGGAGTTCAAATCCACCAGGCACCACTCCAAAGAAAGTTGAGACTGTCTGCTCTAATAGAGATTTACAGTCTCAGGAATCCTACATGGGGTTGCTGTGAATTGGCTTGATGACTTGAAACTGACTTGATGACAGTTTGTAGCTGGGGAGTTGGGGGTAACTGGATGACTTTTGGCAAATTCATTCATCTCTCTAGTCTTCAGTTCCCTCCCCTGTTAAATATAATGATAGCTAATATTTTGTGAACAATTACTGGGTACCATGTGGTATGTAGAGAAATTTGCAGACATTGGTTTATTAAACTCTGTAGAAATCCTAGGGAATAGTTGCTCTTGAGGTCTCTAATTTATAATGGAAAGAATGGCATCTTAAGAAAAGGCAGTACTGGGAAGTTGAATCCAGTCACTCGGACTCAAGAGTCATTGCATTATATAATTTCCCTAAAACCCTGGAAGATGATTTCTGAATTCTATTTTAAAGTCAAGGTGGAATAATGGTGAAATTGAGAACCAAAAGAAAAACAAAACCCACATATTTTCCATTTACTGGATATGAAACTTAGCTCAATTTTTAAATTTTGGACAGCACTTTTCTCTTATGCTTACCGAGCCTTAGCTTTCTTATTTGTAACTGGTCATAAAAGAAATTAGCATGCCATGTTAATCTAATAATGAAATAAACAGTGCCCATAATGTTCCAGCTTTTGAGAAACTATCAGACTTTTATGGCGGAATAATAAAATAAATAGGTATAGTCATGTGATTTGGTTTAAAGAAAAGAATGAATAGTTTCAAAAATATTTTTTTTTCTAAATTAGCATATGTTTGGGAGAATGAAGCATGCTGATTTATAGTCAGTCAAAGGACAAACAAAAGATAACAGTGACTGAATTATTGGGGAAGTTATGTTTTCCACTTGGTTTAGAGTAAAGCCTTATCCCAAGTAACAGCAAAGATTGGGTTAAAATTGACACTCTCTCAGGATTAAGATAAAAGAAACACAGAATCCCCAAACTCCAAATAGCAACAATTCTCTGGTATTTGGTGGGGTAGTACTGCCCCTAGTTTACAGATGAAGAACTGAACCCCTGATCAAACTGTGAAAGGGCAGAGCCACTATTTGAACACGGACCCATCTGAGTCCAAGGCTCTGTGTTATATTATTTTGTTATTTTAAAAGTATAGTTTTAGATAATATATACATATCTCTAGCAGTCTAAGATGACTTGAATTAGCTTATGTTCAATGTAGTCAACTCTAATGAAGCCTATACATTTTTTCAATACATGATTTATGACGCACACAGTTAAAGGGGAATAGACTATGTGGCAGTCACAATTTCCTGGATTCATTTTAAACCTACCAAAGAAAATAACTCTGTTGTACTTATATGAATAAATAATTTACTATTAAAAATTTAATCTTGTCACCTGAGAGTTTAACTTCATTTATTTATGATTTTTCTAAATGAGCATATCTGTTTAAATTTGGTTTCCAGATAAAGTAGTATAGGCAAGTGACAGGCAGAAACTTTGAAAAGTGAAAAAGGCAGAGAGAGAGAAAGAGAGAGAGAGAGAGAGAGAAAGAGAGAGAGAGACTTGTGAAATGGCATTCAGCCAGCCTCGAGGCATGAACATGGCATTTTCTTCAGAGTTTTCAGAATATT
Source organism: Echinops telfairi (assembly GCF_000313985.2). Taxonomy (NCBI): domain Eukaryota; kingdom Metazoa; phylum Chordata; class Mammalia; order Afrosoricida; family Tenrecidae; genus Echinops; species Echinops telfairi. Next base: position 4,538,992 of record NW_022111377.1, read on the forward strand.
AAGAACAGGTCATAAGTAAAAGAAAATAGGAACTGTGGACCGGAGGTTTGGAAGCCTGGAGTCAGTTCAGACTGTCTGAATCACTTATGCTGTGGTGGTGATTTGAGCTGACAAAATGTTATTGGAGGGATCACTCTTCTCAACGCTGTTTGCTTTGGGAAGTCAAGCAGAGATTTATTATGGCTGAAAGCCTTTACAGCTGTCGGATGTAAATTCTGGGTTAGGAGAGTTAAAAATATCAGCCTAAATTAATATCATGAATTATGATTCTGAATATTTTCAACAGTGGTGTGGGGGAATGGTCAGAGATTAAAATTGTATTCTACATGTATTGGTTGCAAATTAAATCAGGGTATATTAGTCAAGGAAAAGGTCAATGCAGTATCCACTGAATATGATCCAGCTACTTAAACGGTTGATTAAAAAGGACTGCTATATAAGTGGGTAGAATTAAGATGTGAGTAATGATGTTAGATTCAATATCTAGAATAATACAAGAAATAAAATAAGAGAAGGGAAAACTTTCTTCTAAAAGTTCATCCTTTAAAGTATCACTAACTATCAGAAGACAAGCTACGATGCCAAGACAAAGAAATCTGGGAAATGAAGACGGACACAGATAGAGTATTAAGAGACTGAATCTTGTTTCTATTAGGATCTACATATCTACTGATACAATTGATATTTTTGCACACTGTGTTTGAAAATGAAAGCTTAGACTAAGACTAAAAAGAAAGACTGCTTTCTTGGTTTTATTTCTAGGTTCACAGAGAGTGGCAGAGTGCCCTTTTAGACAGGTTCACATGTTTCTGTAGTTCAGGGCTACTCAAAGCCAGCGTTGACTGGAAACGCTAAGTATAGAAACGCATTATGCAGTGGTTTTTAAATTTGCTTGGTCATGGAGTGTGATTTCTCAGAAGACTCTATGGGCCAGGTTTCTGTGAAAACACTATGGAAAATATTTTCCTAAAGTGGAATGTGCACTTTGAAAAATGCTTTTATTTTCCCCAGATAACTTTACTTACCATGTCCCTATTCAACTATAATATGTATACCCAAGAACATAATCTAGTAACTCAATATGTTTGGTGAATGCAGACATACATGTCACAAATCCTAATTATTATATGGAGTCCTAGAGGCCCCGTGGTTAAGTGCTCAGCTGCTAACTCAAAGTCTGAAGCTCAAACCCAACTGCTTACCAAATTAACGGCTAGGGCGTCAATGCTGACTCAAGGTAACCCTATAGGGCAGGGTGGAACTGCTCGCGTGAGTTTCGGGGACTGAAACTCTTCACAGAATGAGAAAGCCTCTCTTTCTCGTGAAGAGGCTGGTGTTCCCAACTGCAGACGTTGAAGATCACAGCCCCCCACATGGCCACTACACTGCCAAGGCTCCGTGGGAGAAGTATGTTGCAATCTGCTACAGTGACAGCCTTAGAAAGCCCATGGGGCAGTTCTACTGTCATACATCTAAGTCAGACTTTAGTCTGCAGGAGTGTTTTGTATTTAATGATCTTAATAGAGAATCAGCCTCTTCTCGATGAAAAGATGTACTTGACCACATTTAAACAAATACCAACACATTTGTGGGCTCCAGGATGCTTAATTTTTGTATTATTATCAACTACTAAATAGTTATGATCAATAAATAATGATGATGATGTTATTTATCCAGCCCACTCTATTTCTGATACAGCTTCAATGTTATGTGGTTAGTTACCCTTAAAATGTTGTGGGGGAAGTGGAACTGTTAGAAATATGGACATTGTAGCTGGGTAGATATTTAGACTCATCAAACTATTTCTCCTTTAATCTTAAATACATCGATTAAAGAAATGGTTTTCTCTCTCTCTGTTATGCCCACATTGCCTGTTCACTTGGTTGTCCTTGTTACTTTCTTGTCTTTTATGGTTTTAAGTCAGTTCAGAAATAGGCTAACAATTTAATGGCACAGAGCTCAGAACCATTCACTATGGTATCATAAATGAAATATTTTTAATGTAAGTCCTATGCCATTCCACCTCCCTTATTTCCTGTGTGATATTGGAGGCCTGTGGGGTCCTGTTACAATCATATGGATTCCCAATCACTGGGACCCTAGAGGACAGGGTGGGACTGTCCCAGAGGATTCTCAATGCTGGCACATCGTTCTCCTGCTCAGCACATGGTTGGTGACTTAGTTTACAACTTTGTCCATTACCAAATGAGTTCTTAACCACTGGGCCACCAGCTATTACCTGTCCAGTGTCACCCCTTCACACCTGTCACTCAGTTACTCATTAATTTTCTTGGAAGCCCTTCCTGCAACTTCATTTTGGCAAATTTATCGTTCTCTTGGTTTCTTGAACAATCCCATTTCCTTTGTCCATGCTGTTACTCTGACAGAAATGAACCTGTTTTCCCAAGCAATTTGTCCTGAGTTTACCACAGACAGTAATGCTCTGATAGAGACCAATTCTCTTTGCTCTCTACTTTCATAACATATTACCTATTTTCATCACACTTACTTCAGTCACACTTATGTGTCACCGAGGGTCTTGGTGGTATATGGCTACACATTGAGCTGCTAAGTATATATGTGGTCAATGGTTCATAGCCATTACTAGTCCTTTAGGAGAAGATAAGGTCATTTGTTCCTGTAATGATTTATAGGTTTAGAAATATTATATAGGATCCCTATGAGTTTGAATAGACACAATGACTATGTGTGATTTTTTAGCATAATTAACTAGTCCCCCATTAAACTACAAATTTCTGGATAATTGAGATCCCATTTGTTTTGCTCTTTTTATTTGTAATAGAAAATAAAGCAAAGTAGAAGGTATCAAATAGCTGCTGTAGAGATGAATTTAAGTTCTTTTTTGCTAAATATTTTATTCAAAAGATACCACTTGATTAAAAGACAAAGGCTGAATGAGATTCACATGCAATCCATTCAGAATGTAGCAAATAGCAGGTCTTTGAGTTCCATGATTGTTGCAATTTCGTGGGTCACCTTTCTTTGCGATGGCATAAATGTGCGTCTCTTCCTGATAACTGCCCAGGTAGTTATTTTCCAAATTTTCTGGAATAAACTAATGAGTGCTCCCAGTGCTAGGTCAGTTTTCTGAAACATTTTGAATTGTATTTTGTCAGTCCCTGAAGGGTGTTTTCGATAATGCCTTTAACGCAGCAGGAACCTCTTGCTTCAATACCATGATCATATGCTTCTTCTTAAATGGTTGAATGTCCACCTTTTCTCTTTGGTTCAGACTGTGTCTCCTTGCCATCTTCTTTTGATGCTCCCCCCACCACTCAATGCTTTACCCATAGAGTGTGTCAGCATGGCAACTCGAGGCTTGGATTTTTTCACTTCTTTCAGTTTGCGACATGCTGATCATGTATGATTGAAAAACAAACATCAAACACCAACCCACTTCTATCAAGTCGATTCTGACTCATAGCAACTTTTTACAGGGTTTCTAAGACTGTAAATATTTATTGGAACAGAAAGCTTTATTGCACTCCCATGGAGTGGGTGTTGGATGTGAACAGCCACCTTGTAGTCAGCAGTCCGATGCTTACCAAACAGTGCCACCAGGTCTCCTTAAGTATGTAGCATGTATAGCTTTATATACTAGGTGTACTAGGTTGAGTTTTCTAAATAAGCAAATTCAGTGACTCAGTGACACTTGCATATATATATATATATATATATAGAGAGAGAGAGAGAGATTTATACTAAGAAATGACTTCCACAGTTGTAGAAATAGATAAGTTTAATCCAGTTCAAGTCTGTTGGTCAGATGTGAGATAAGGCTTCTCTAACTTCTGTAGCTGCAGGAGGTGATGAACAGGAAGCAGGATGATGAAACAGGAGTGCCACAGGCTGATGGATGCAGAGGTAAATGAATCGAAATCTGGCAGTACACTGATGACTCCTGGGATCAGCAGGAGGCAGAAAAGGAGAGGGATGAACCGGACAGCATCCAGCTTGAGTATGAGCAGAAGGGGCAAAGGAGATCTTGTCTGTGCTGAAGATCTCTCCTGTAGGAAAGACCACACCCTCAGGGAGGAGTCATCAGGCTGTGGCCTGGTTTACAGTTGGACTCCACCCCTGCCTTCACCCAGGAGTGTCTCGTGGACACAACTCTAAACATCCTGGTAGGATACTGGTTTTTAATTTAATTTCTGCCATCATCTAAGTAAAACAGCACTCTAATCCACACTCCAATCATGAATATTCCGTTTACACTAATCAGTTCTAGTGTAATGGAAATACATATTTACACCTATATTTTCAGGTTCAAATCAGGTATGCTGCTGTTTAGATACTATAATTGGTCCCAAAAAGTGACACTTCCCAGACTAATGAGTCTATATTGTACCACATAAGAGTATAAATCATAGAAACATGAGCTGTTTCTAATTTTTAGCACTTCCAATCTTCCAAACACTGCTTAATTTATAACACATATACAGGGAGATTCATTTGAATTATGGTGCTGACAAAGAATATTGAAAGTACCATGGTCTACCAAGAAAACAAATATTTCAGCCTTGGAAAAAGTACAGCCAAAAGACAATGCTACTAAGAAGCAAGGGTGGCAAGATGTCATCTTAAGTCGTTTGGACATGTTGTCAGGTCAGACCAGTCCCTGGAGAAGGAGGACATCATGTCATGCTTGGTAAAGTAGAGGGGCAGCAAAAAAGAGGAAGATCCTCCACAGGATAGACTGAACAGCGGTTGCAACAATGGGCTCAAACATAAGACCGATGGTGATGATGACACAGGACGAGGTGGTGTTTCATTTTGTTGTCTGTAAGGTTGCTGTGCGTCAGGACAGACTCAAAGCATGAATAAGAGCATAGAGAGAATATATACAGATGCTATTCAAAAGTTTGTGGGTAAATTACATGTTCTTTTAATCCCATCTTTCCCTACACATTTTGAAGCCCTTTCCTATATGAGTGCATACCCTTTTTTTTCCATTTAATTTTCCCAACCAACTAAGGAGTTGAGTCTATTGAGTCCTGCTTAGACAAGGAATGAGAGATCGAGCGGTTTGACTAACTTGGCTGAGATCACACCACTATTAAGTAATAGAAACAGGCATCAGACTTAGTTGCTATGAAGAAATTTTAGCATCTGTGCCATATTGCAAGGCTAAACTTTGTAATTTATATCTCAAATAATTATGTTCACAAAATTTGGTAACTAAGGAACCAAGGGACTCACCACTGCACTGAAGTGCTCTGTGTACACATTCATACAATCATTGAACCAACTTAAAGGTAGAAACCTGATTATTTCTTTAGAAAACAAAGCAAAATGTTTACTCTAAAGCACATTTCCTAATCAAAACACCAATATAATCGTGGCAGTTAGGTAATAGAGAAAATTTCTTATGAATACGACTTAATGTTTACATGTCATCCAATCACACTAGTTTAGTTTGAAAACAAACTTAGAACAAAGTATAAGTGATATTCACAGCACCACAGCAAAGACCTCTCTGCCTTCCATTTAACCGGGTCAGCAGATCCGCTTGGCAGCCTCTGTGTTGGTTGACACTTTGTTAGTGTTTGTTTTCTTTTTTTTGTTTTTGTTTTTTTGTTTGTTTGTTTTCTTTTGAAGGTACCTCCAGATGACTAAGATGCGTGAATTAGGGAACTTGTTTGGTGCCATTCACTGATTATTGAGACATATTTAAATATGTTTTATTTAAATACGCCTGTGCATCCATGAACTGGAACTCTGGGAGCAGTACGTTTTTACTTACCCTCATAGTTCCCTAATATTACAGTAAGTGGAAACGCTGCAGAGCACTGTTCTGCCTGGAACAAGTGGGTTCTACATGGAGTTGCGTCACAATGCAGTCAAGGGCAACGCGGTAAGATGTGAAAGACAAACATGGGCTGTGAAGATAAGCATTTATTGGAGGCATTTTAAACAAAAATTATGCACTCTAACTAGATGTCTTTTTACCGTTCAATCAATGAATCACACTAACATAAGTGAAGCATGTCCCTGACAGCAAAGCACTTGATGGTCAATGGGAAAATTAAAACAAGGTCAAATATCGTACTAGCATTTACTGGTTTAAATTTTATCAGTATCAAGCCTGAACGAATTTGCCAAATAAACCAAAAATGCTAGAAAATTTATTTCACTAGCTGTTCATTTAATTGGACTAATTTTTCCACATAGAATGCCATTATTGATATTTTTATTGTTTTTTTTCTCACTAACCATGTAGTTAGGAAAATGACAAAGCAGTATTATGTTTGCGAATGGGACCTAATGATATATAAACGAGTCTGGATTCATTTTGAGTATAATTGTGGAGTGTTGTGTTAGACAGGGTTGTGGGCTGTGATACAGAAGGTCAAAGTTCAAAGGCTTTCTATTCCTGTAAAGAGTCACAGTCACGAAAATGGTGACTAGTTAAGATTCACCCATCCAGAGCTCCTGCTTCCAGACAAGAAAATTGGGAGGTAAGGAGAAGGTAACTGGGAGGTGGAGTCCTAAAATTAAAATTAGGGTGCTAGGGTCTCTCTTGAGCCCCTTTTTTGTTGTTGTGATTTCCACTCACAGGACGAACCAAGAACACTCTAAATCGCTCTAGGTTTGGCTGAAAGCTCCTCCTGCTCAATTTCCTCCAGTTCTTCCCATGCGGCGATAAGCTTCATGCATTTATCACTGCTTTTTAGCGATGCATAGTACTCCATTGCATGTGTGTACGACAGTTTTTGAATCCATTCATCTGTTGATGGAAATTTGGGTTGTTTCCAACTCCCGCAAGAAAAATTTACTGTAGAGGACAGGACTGAAGCTGCAGCTCAGGGAGAGGGACATGTCTGATCAGACCATAAGGGAGCAAATGAAGGGGGAGGAAGAGAGCGGAGCACATCCTGGCCCACCAGGCCTGGAGGACGAGATGCCCACTCTGAACAGCCAATGCACAGAGTGGACCATATGGTTGATCCCACTATGAGACATAACATCCCTCGCTGATCCATGGCCCTGTGGGGGACAACACTGGAGACTCAGTGTCGGGATTGGCCTGGTCTGACCCCATGCTGGCAAAACACTAAAGGCATGTGGCAGAGCAATGGGGGGAGCAGAGCAGGGAGCTCCTGAGGGAGTGCAATGGATAGATTTTGGGGCCAGATCATGGCACCCCATCGGACTTGACCGGAGGACATGCCTACAGGTCAAAATCAGACCTTGATCTATTTACAGGTTTTTTCTTTTTTTTTAATTTTTTTTAACTTTTTCTTTTTCTTTTAAATTAATTTATTCTTTTCTTGGTCATTGGTTTTCTTTTTTGTTGTCATCGTGTTTTTGTCATTTTGTTTTGCTATGTCTTGTTTTTGTGTGCATATTATTATCTCTGCAGATCTATCTAGATAAGATAGGCTGGATAAACAGTCCGTAGGAGAAAACAATGGGTGCCGATGATACCAGGTGGACATGGGAGAGGAGGAGGCGAGGGGAAAGGAAGTAGGTGTTAACAGCCCAGGGACAAGAGAGCAACAAGTAATACAAAATTAGTGGCAAGGAGGGTGTGAGAGACCTGGTAGGGATTCAGCAAGGGCAATGTACCGAGAGAAATTACTGAAACCCAAATGAAGGCTCAGCAGGATAATGGGAAAATAGGAAACTAAAAGGAAATAGAGGAAAGAACTAGGAGGCAAACGGTATTTATGGAAGTCTAAATACAGGCATGTACATATGTAAATTTACTTATATTGAATGGTAGGGAAGTATATCTACATGCATATATTGATAGGTTTAGTATTAAGGCAGCAGATAGACATTGAACCTCCACTCAAGTACTTACTCAATGCAAGAACACTTTGTTCTATTAAACTGGCATTCCACGATGTACACTGTCCCGACACGATTGCTGAAGACAAATGTGTGCATAATCAAAAGTGGTGAAGAAAGCTGATGGTGTCCAGTTATCAAAAGATATAGCATCTGGGGTCTTAAAGGCTTGAAGGTAAACAAGTGGCCATCTAACACAGAAGTAATAAAGCCCATATGGAAGAAGCACACCAGACTGACCACTAGGTGTCGAAGGGATCAGGTATCAGGCATCAAAGAACAAAAAAATCGTATCATTGTGAATGAGGGTGAGTGCAGAGTGGAGAACCAAAGCCCATCTGTAGGCCACTGGACACCCCCTTACAGAAGGGTCGTGGGGAGGAGATGAGCCATTCAGGGTACAGGATAGCAATGATGAAACATACTACATTCCTCTAGTTTCTAAATGCTTCCTCCCCACCACTATCATGATCCCAATTCTACCTTACAAATCTAGCTAGACCAGAGGATGTACACTGGTACAGATACGAACTGGAAACACAGGGAATCCAGGACAGAGGATCCCTTCAGGAACAGTGGTGAGAGTGGCGATACCTAGAGGGTTGAGGGAAGGAGGGGTAGAAAGGGGGAACTGATTACAAGCATCTACATATAACCCCCTCCCTGGGGGATGGACAACAGAAAAGTAGATGAAGGGAGACATCAGACAGTGTAAGATATGACAAAATAATAATAATCTATAAATTATCAAGGGTTCATGAGGGAGGGGGGAATGAGGAGGGAGGGGGAAATGATGAGCTGACATCAAGGGCTCAAGTGGAAAGCAAATATTTTGAGAATGATGATGGCAACAAATGTACAACTGTGCTTGACACAATGAATGTATGTATCGATTTTGATAAAAATTGTACACAATGGATGTATGTATGGATTGTGATAAGAATTGTACGAGCCCTCAATAAAATGATTTTTTTTAAAAGGCGTTCTCAGAAACCCACAGGGGCCATTTTACCTGGTCCTAAAGGGTCACGATGAGTCGGTATTGGCAAGATGACAGTGAGTTTTTTTGTTTATTCATCCTGAAATCTCTTTTCATCCTCAAAATGTGCATTTGAGAAACCATATCTCTGTCGCACAACACTGATATTCCTAGAAGACTGATAGAAAGAGATGTTGAATTATCCAAGAACATCAACACCAAAGGACTGAAATTTTCAAAAGGAAATTAGGGGGAAATTATGAAGTGCATTCTGATGTTTGCCGACTGAACTATAAATCGCGAAGATTGTATAAGTGGACTTGATGAAGATTCTGAGATGACCGCCTGTTCCCCCATCGCGCTCAGAAGACGACACCTTTATCTGCGTTCGGCACGAAAAGCAACACCACTTAGAAATAAACCATTGGCAGCAATACAGGAAACATAGAAGAAAATCTAGACTGGGCCTTAGATGCATAGTTATATTTTCTCATTCCTGTCTACAACAAAGCCATGAATGAACCTACTAACTATGGAAGGCACATTATTTGGCAATAGTCACAGGAATTCTGCTCTTTGACAGTGTCCTCCACATCGACGCTAAATGCACTGTGGCGATTATCGGCCAGTAAATCAGCAGCAAACAAGATGCAGACAGACGTAAAAAGCTCTTGCATGCTGAGGCTCACTTCCTTTCTGCTCTTAGGAACTCCCTGACCTCTGGGTGAAAAAGCTAGAACTATCCAATTACATGAGAGCTCCAGTCATACTTGGTGCCCCAGATGACAGACTAGCAATCACTAGAAATGTGCATGATGCCACCCAAGATCATATAACTGCGACTCCATCCACCACCTGACGACTGACCCATCAGGGAGCTCAGTCAAGGTCAGCGGGGCTAGCCAGACCACAAAAGCCATGCAGACAACTCATGGGAAAATAGTATAACTAAATGATTACTGTTAGAAGTGATTGCATTTTCAGGTCATTCTTTATATAGCAAAAGCTAAACTGATTCAGATGTGACAACCAAGAAGAGAGATGCTTCTATAACAACAATGCTAAAAGATTCGACATTACGAGAACAGGCTGCATGCATTAAAAGAGGCAAGAAATAGAAGACTGGAAAAATACAGGTGACGTGCAAGTTTGAAAAATGAAGAACATTCCGTAGTAGGGAGACAATTAGCAGAGTTGTTTTCTATACTAGAGGATACAGGATGCTGGGTTAGAAAATAACAGCATTTTGTCCGCACTCCTATTTTGCTAATAAAACATTCCCAACGTAACATATTTTAGAACAAATGCAGGTGCTTCCAGTTAAAAGTCAACAAGTTTAGTATCAGGTTTAATGTGCAATTTAGCCGTAAGACATTTTTTTCTTAATCTCTAAGAGATTTAGATAATATTATATGCCTTTTCAGCTACTCTAAAACAAACAGCCTGAGGTGGTAGTTCAAAACCCAATCGTATATCTCCGGTTCTATATGCCCCTGGTTCACTTTTATAGACTGCATTGTCATTTTATTATTGTACTATATCAGAAACTGTAACCATGGGGTTCACTCCAGATGGAGTCAGTTTCCCATGTTGTGGAAAAGAAAAGATCAAGGAATTCCTGTTATATAACAGGACAAATCAACAGGCGACACTATAACAGGAATTAGTAATTTCCCAGCAGTCAAGAGAACGATAAGGCTTTTTACTCCCCTAAAGAGTAGAAACCCACAAAGCAGTTCTGCTCTCCCACAAAGGGTCTCCGTGAGTTACAACGGACTTTATGGCAGTTTGGAATTTAATTTTCTTTGCAGAGAAATCAGATCAAGAAGGGGTGGCAGGTTTGTATCAGAGAAAGCAATTACATTTCTGATGGTGGGTAAGCAGGGTGGGGCATGCCGGTTCATAATGAACCTGCATTTTCCTTCCTGAATATCTGACCCTTTTGAGCCCCTTTCCTTCCAGGGAAGCGTCCTATCACAAGATAGAAATTATTATACCCAGGCCTGGCACACAGAACCTTCAGGTCACCCTGGAATAGAAGTACTTTGGTCAAGGAACCAAAAATGATCAGAAAGGTGTTACCAGGCCAACTTGGAACACATTTGGAGAGTGAGAAGTCTGATGAGCCATATCCTGCTAAGAATCATAACCCAGCTTATTGCATATTCATGACTTTTTCTGTGAAATATGTTACGTATTCATGATCCTGTTGTATATGCCTAAAACTATAAGAACTAAGACTTTAAGAATGCATCTTTCTCAGGATCTTGCTTGGCATCTCTAGGAGTGGCTTGCTCCTTGCCTGATCAACCAGAGTAACGCTTTCCCCTTTTCCCTTTTTTTGCTGCTGAAGGAAGCTTTATTGCTTCCAGTTGGTCCCTGGCTTGGGGGCGGGACGCCAGGGCGGTGGCTCGGCAGCTGGCTGGGCAGGTTCAGGTAGAGGGGCTAAAGCCTGCAGGGCGAGGCAGAGGGCCCCTCGCAGGTGGCTGGACCACAGGCTCCCAGTCTTGTTTGAGGGTGAGCCTCTGGAAGAGAGAGATACTTGGCCGGCCGGGCGAGGGGCTGATCCGCCTGCGGAGGTTGGTCAGGTGGTCGCCCATCTTCTTGAGGAGGTAAGTGCCTACAATAGTCACAGTTGACCTTTACTCACTGGGCAGGCTATGAAACTACTTCCTGACATTAAGCCTAAGATCTGAGACTATATGAATAGCCTTTTAAATAGAATTAACAGAGCCCCGATTCCACATCACTCACCGCTCATCGCCCCACATTACCAAATCCTTCCCTATTAAATAGGCTTCTTGTCCTGGCTTCTACAGCGCAGGATACTTTAATTGGTCTGTCTCCCGTGGTACTCTGCTTTTCAATAGGGTTTGGTACTTCATTTCAGTGGCCACAGAGAACTCACAAATTATACCATTATGGGCTTTATTAGGGAAATTA
>NW_022111377.1:4551739-4559806 GCF_000313985.2 Echinops telfairi
CTCATCTCAATGCCCAGCTTGCCAGTTGCGATACGTGGCCAGACCCCCAAAAGTAAAGATTCAGACAAGTTCTCACCAAAGCTTGGTTTTGGTCTAAACACGGGCTGCTATGTCTCCTGGGTTGATAGAGTACAATTTCACTTGTTCACAGTTCAAGCAGATGCTGCTTTCCGTGGCAGATGTATCTATCAGTAAATACCAGTAAAAGGCATTCCTACCACTGTCGCAAGGTGTGCACATCACCTACTCATAGATTTGTCTCTATGAGTGAGGAATCCTAATTTGAACCATGGTTTATCTTTCTCTATGCACAGCAACAAAGGCTATGGCTGGAAGAGTCAAAGGAAATAATCCACTGTTTTGCACATCGACTGCTCTTAAAGGTGGTCAATGTTACAATATTTGTCTAAAATGACCATAATAATTATCAATGAAATAATTACTGTCACTTATTACTAAACTGTGCCCAGGACATATCGGCCAGGATAATAACAAATGGAAATCAAAACTGACTTCATCAGATCTTATTTTTAAGTTATCTATCAGAGTAATGAACCTTTCTCCATTCACTCAAGAAATTATTTTCACCATGCTCTCTCTTTCTTTACAAACTTTTTATTGAGTGTCTTTTCCATCCCCAGCCCCACTTTTCCTTCATTATTTTGTAAAAAATGCATTGGTCTATTTTGTCTACTACATTCATCCATAAAATTATATATAAATGGTATTCCTCTTAATTAGAAATACATACAATTGATGGTAACATTATTTTAGTTAATGATAACATTCTGTTGAGCAAAGAGATTTATGCATGTGTGAAACATCTTAATACATGAATTGTTAACTTGTATATCTTCAAAACATGGATGTCTAGAAACTAATTGCACAAACCACTAGGTTAGAGTTATGTCAATACTTTCAGCAAAGGCAAAACCCTGCCTGGTAGACGAATATATTTCACAGAAGACAGAACGTGAAAACAGCAAGTATAAGTTGGTTCTGGTTCATCGTTCGTTGGGCACCCTCTGAGCAATCGTTCCGAGCCTGTCCAAAGTCCACTGAGCACTGATTCCCGAACTTTAAAAGGGCAATCACTTGCTTTGCCCACTAGGGCATTTCAGCTTACAGTGCAAGCAAGCATTTCAGTTCCTTAGTTCTGCTACAAGTGATTTGAAAGTAAAGTCCAATTCATGTAGTTGAGTTTCTAATTGGGGTCCTTCATGTGTGGTGTTGTAGGTTGTTGTATATCTTGAAAGGACAGAGTATGTAGTCCCAGTTGTCTATAGCAAGTTTCCTGGGTCACCGGGGACTGGTTAGAAACTAAGTCAAAAGTGCCCGGTTTGGAACATAATGCTGGGTATACTTTACCTTGGCGGTCTCTATAAGTAATATGAAGCATTTTTTCAATGGTGAGCAGCACATGAAATGTATATATTCCAGCATCCTGTGACAACATCTCCTGTCCTAAGCGTAGACTCCTTAGGCAAGCTGTGGAATTTTCATACGACACGACACAGGGCTAAGCAGGTTGGGAAATGGGTCATAAAGGTGGTAGGATAATTCCATTATATCTGCAATTGCATTTTTCCATGAACTATTTCATATGTCCTCATATATATACTGTACCATTGCACACCTGGCAGAGAAAACACTTTGTATACAATAGACATGACGTTGTATACACAGGCTATTGCGTTCTCCACATTCTTTGATCAGGATTTCTGAATTCTATTATAACCGCAAGGAATCACAGATCTATATGCTGTTGTGCGTTGTTTACATGAGCATTTTATGATGACTATATTCTATTTTGCTGTTATATTACAGATGTGTCTCCCTAATACTCTTTTGTAAGTCAGATGACTCATGATATTTTTCTTGAGGCAAAGCTAGCTTTCCCAAAGCGCCTGAGAGATATTCTATGACTAATATGTCTTGATTTCACAGAATTCCTTTAATAGCTATCTGTAGCTTACCAAAGATTAATTTTTCTTTCAAAGATTAATCTGGCTTGGATGGGAACTTTTGATAAAAACAAATCTTTCACAACCTATAAAAATAACTAGAGTTATATCAAGTTGTGGTGCCACAGTTACTGTGGGAAGCATTAGCTCTCTAAGAAAGAACAATCTAAAAACAACTTTTAAACAATTTGTTGCTTACTCTATTACTTTATGAGAGACAACTTGAGACTTATCGTGCTTAATTTGTCCTCAGGGAAACATTTACTATTTTCAACATGCTATTCACAGGAGGCCTCCCCCACACATACACATCTCACTAAGACAAAATGTCTCCTTTGAGATTGTAGATTTGGAGTGAACCATGACCGATGCGTTTTATGAAAATAGCCTATTATTTATAGATGGATGGATTTATCGCAAGAGACTTAAGACTTCCTACATGGTAAACGTCATCCCCAGATAAGGCCACTTTTCTGTGATCATTCCAGATAAAAATAAGCTATCGGTATACGGAAATGTGTAGGTTGAAAGTATTTTCATATGACATATACCACTTCTTATAACAGTTACCTATACTACTTAAAATATCAGGGAATCTGAAAACAACATGTATGTGCTTTGGGGAGACGTTTGGGGATGGTGATAGCAATTTCATGAGCCTCCTGCGTGTGCTCAGTACTTCCTCACATGATCTCATGTTCAGAGTGTGGGTTCAGAACCAGATGGCCTGGTGAATAATGGGGCTCTCACCTACAAGCTGTGATGCCTTGGGCAAGTTAATGCATCTCTCTTGCCTTAGTGTTCTCAGCTGGAAGATAGAGGTCTTTCTAGTTCCGGTACAGGCTCCTTATGTCTTAGGAGTTAAAGGCATTAAAGCATAAAGTGTATCCGGAAGAGCACTTCTCACAGAGTAACCAACATGTGTGAATTGCTACTGTTATTTTGCTGCTGCATCCCTCTAATTATTTCCTTCATTTTCCAGGAGAGGAACTTAAATGTACACAGCAAGCTAGCAGGAAAGAAAAATAAAACCAAAGCATTTGAACTCCATATCTATCCAGTAGTGGCTATTGAGAGTTTTTATTTGTGGTGGTCTAGATTTTATTGAGAATGCATGCATTTCATTTTATCCTTGATGATGATGTTGGTCAAAAAAAGAGAGAGAGATTGATATTTTTACCTAGGATATGGCATGGCTTCTATAATGTGGGGCAAAGAATTGGACTTCACCCAAAATAATTTTATCTGTGCCCTTGTTTCCTGAAAGATGATCCCAAACTTTAAGGATTTTTCTGAGCTATTGGCGTGTGTTTGTTATAAAAGTCTTCAAACCACAAAGGGTTTGTGCTAATGAGTGAGGTTGATCTTAACAGAAAGAACATCTCCATCTTCTAGTTTGATATCAGCAGACTTGCAGTGGGATCTGCTCTAATCAACCATGCTCAGTAATGATTCTCTATTGTTGTTGTTAGGCTGTGGATTTGGTTCCGACCCATAGCAACCCTTCCTACTAAGGAACAAAGCACTGCCGCCCTCTGGGCCAGCCTCACATTGTTTTTGTTTGAATGGTTTTTGCAGTCACCGTGTCAACTCCTCTTGGTTAGGACCTTCTTCTTTTGTTGCCTCTCTACTTTACCAAGCATGATGTCCTTCTCCAGGGACTGGTCTCTTCTGACAACATGTCTAAAGTACTAGAGGCAAAGTCTTATCATCCTTGTTTCCAAGGAACTTTCTGGTTATGCTTCTTTGAGGATAGATGTGTTTGTTCTTTGGGCCCTCCATGATACTTTCAATATTCTTCACCAGCCCCATAATTCAAATGCATCAACTCTTCGGTCTTTCTTGCTCAGTGTCCAACACTCACATGCATAAGAGAAGATTGAAAATACCATGGCTTGGGTCCGGCACACCGTATTCCTCAAGGCAACAGATTTCCCCAATGCAATGTGCCATTTGTTGGGCATGAGCATTTATTGTGGATGCAAGAACAATGAAATCCGTAACAACATCAGTTTCTTATCTGTGTGGATATGAATACTCCATGCCTTGATTTACCTGAGGCATATTGGAAGGTAGTGTGCTTTTTGGTACATAAAAGCTCTGTAGTGGGAATCTTCTCAGACCTCAGCTTATATGTTTCTATTTGTGTACTTTTTTTTGTATAGTAGAGTTATAATCCCAAGCATAGCACCATTCATTAGATTTGGGTTCTTCCAGTGAATCATAAACCTGACATAGTAGTGTGAGCTAACTGGTGAGACGCAAAGGAAACTGGGAACTCCCAATCTTACATCTGTTTAACCTCAACATGTAGAACAGCACCCCTAATTTGTAGGCAGAAAGTCGAAAGTGATGGACCAAATTAAAGGCTCATGCACTTAGAACTGGCATCCTTAATGGGTAATGTGAACGTGCCCGTTTGTAGCCAGTGAGTCAGAAATGAGAGTGCCTTGGGGGCTCCCAAGTGGGCTACTGGCACCTGAAATTCTCACTTGATGGTGAGAAGAATATCCATCACTTTGTCTTTGTGTGTGTGTATGACAATGCTTCTATTTTTTAGTGATAAAACCCAAGCATAGACCACTTATTTTAACTAATTCTTCATCTAGAGGGGAAAGATGAGAGGAATGAAAATTGTTGCCAATACATCAAGATGAGTCAAATTGTTTCATTGCATTTTATTTGAAAGTAATGTTGAAATCTCCCTCTCCTTCTTCATAAAGCTATTGTTAATTCATAATTAACATTTCTAATGTATTGTGAGATATGTCAGTTGACACATATATGCAAACTAAGTGAAATTAATATTTGAATATCTTAATGTAGCTATATAAACTGAACCACATTTTAAGAGTGTGTTAACATGAAATACTTTCCACTTATAAACTACCTAGCTTCTTAAGTTATTTTCATGACTTTTTAAGTAAATATATATATGTATATATATTAAGGCAATATGAACTGTTTTTATATGCTAATAAGAGTAAATAAAGCTTACTGAGCCCCTTTTTAATATATCTTGTGTCAAGTTACTTCTTCTAGTGGTTAGTGTGCAATTATAAGATTGACTAGAATTCTTGTAAATTTTATTGTGCTTGAAAATTAGGGGGATTAGTGACACTTTACGGTGCTTTTTACTCCATGTTATAAAACATAGCTCTTTATTTGCCTCTAAAGGTGAAAAAGGAAAGCCGAGGAGCATAAAAGGTTGAACATGCTATTGTAAAAGAGACAGGGTAAGCGGGATTACCTTACATTCCTCTTGCCTGAAATTATCTATTTCCATTCTATAGTATCTTTGTTTGTCATTCCCCTGGTTATGCAGTTCCACATAGGCAGGCTTTGTTTCTGTATCCAAAACTCTTATCATGTTACCTTTAAAATTTTGGCATACGGCATCAGCAGGGTCAACAGTGCCACACTCCCCCTGGGTTCTATGACTTTATTAGTGAAATAGAACTGTGGGAACCAATCTTCTATGTGACCCCAAAGTCATTATAGGCAATCAGAAAACTCTTATATCTATTGAAGTAAATAATTTTAACAGAGTTTGATCATTTGAACAAGAGCATAGCTTACACAACTTTTGGTGGACATAATTAATAGATTGTGGTCGAGAGTTAAGGAATGTTAAGAAGAATGTTTTTTTAAAGCCTATGTTTCATTCAATAAGCAAAATATTTCATGTTTCTATTTAGACAGAAAAACCAGGAAATTAGGTATTTCTGTAATCCCTTTGAGATAATGATATTGAAAAATTCAAGATTTTTGTTATTCTTATATAACATTAGGATTAATGATGATATATACATAACTAGATCAGAGCTAGATTGATTGACAAATAACATGAAAAGTTTTTATAAAGTATTTTAAGTC
This sequence comes from Echinops telfairi, assembly GCF_000313985.2. NCBI lineage: Eukaryota > Metazoa > Chordata > Mammalia > Afrosoricida > Tenrecidae > Echinops > Echinops telfairi. The sequence goes on from NW_022111377.1 coordinate 4,557,580, forward strand.
TTTACACAAAGGACCTTGTCAACACTGTGTCTTGATGGATTACTTTTATAAGATCCTTCCGGCTATGGTAATTATTACCAAATGAATGAGTGGGACTATGCAAGTATGGTGTTTGTGGCACACCAGGGGGATTCAAACAGCTTGCTACTAATAACAGTAATAATAATAATAAAATACATGACCCCCTTATGGGAATAGGGCCAAGCCAATATAGCATATACAACCCTAACAAGAAGCCTGGTTGATTTTGTCATTTGTGGCTTAGTGGGTTCCACATAGAGATGCTAACTGCAAGGTCAACATTGGGAACATTTCAGCTGCTTTGTAGGAGAAAGTGCGGCTTTCGGCTCCCATAAAGATTTATAGTCTTGGTAATCCATGTTGGAAGTTTTATAGCTTCTGTCCTCTAGGTTTGCCATGAGACAAAATTGGCTAGATGATAGTGTGTTTGGCAGTGAGAACCTTAAAAAATAAAGAAAAAGAAGAAGAAGCCATACAACCACCAAGACAGAAGAGCCAGATTAGAGCAATCTTTGGATCTGGGGACCCTGAGCTGAGAACCTCCTAAACTCAGAAGAAAAGGATTAGAATATCAGAGACAGCACAAGAGCGCAAGATGGAAAGAAGCAGTAGTGATCATGGTAGAGAAATAGCAGCAACCAAATCAGGAGACTGACAGGTAGTGGTATGTGGGTTTACCAGTCCATGGAGTGAGGTAGCTGAACACCTTTGGATACTTGGTGGAACTTGTCTCACTGACCAAAGAGTTAGGGAGCTTAGTACCTTTAGGCCAAAGCTTCCTGATGGAGATGGATGCCATTGTGAACTTGTCTGTAGGGCTAAAGACCTCTATAACACTTGCCTGAGCAAATTAGAGGCTGGGCTATCCCCAAGAGACTGAAGTGGCAGAGGATCAGGGAGAGGCCTGTTGTGGGCTTGGCTGGAGAGATATCCCACTGAAGAACTGTATCCTGGGTTGTTTCATATATGATGTGATTTCTAATTTTGAATGATAACTTATTCTCCTAATAAAATCCCATAATTGTGAATATTATCTGTGCGTTTTGTTTGGCCATTGGAACAAGTCATAAAATTCAGCATGGAAAGGATGGTTGGTGTCAGAATTGGTAAAAAGTTTGGAGAGAGGAGAAATTCTTATTTCTGTTTCATAGGAATCAGCTTGGGCTGATGTTGATGTTAATCCTCCCCACGCGCCCCTCCCCCCTCATCTTTATGAAGTTAAAGTAGGTTGGAGATGCCTGTATGGCACCCTTTTTACAAACCTTAAAATTCTATAATGTTTTATTCTACAGGTTGATGACAGGAGTTGTCAGGAAATAAAATCACTTATTGAGAAATTAATCTAACTAAAATGCTCCATTTCAGAGGTACTAAAAGGACAATTTATAAGCCTATTACTTTTAGATTTTTTTTGTTTTGTTTCCAGTCTAAAGCACTTACAAAACATACATGAACATCTTCAAATTCAGAAGAATGTGAACAGCTAAGTTTTCTATATAATTATAGATGCCACTGAAATCCACAAATATGTTGTTTTTATATTGCTCAAAATTAAGCATAGATTCCACAACATTTTAGCTTTTTATAGAACACCCTTACCATTTGCATGTTTAGACCTTTCCCCTCTCCTTCTGTGGAAACCTTGAATGGAAAAGCTCTATTCTGCATCAGATGGAAAGAGACTATGCATGAGAAACTGGAGCCTTAGGAAAGAGCCAAGGTCAGCCCCATCCAGGGTGACAACACAGAGGCCACGTGCTCCTGGAGGACACCCCTCTGCCCCCACGTTCAATGAGGGTGGCTACCCTGCCTGTAGGTGGTAGTTTTTAAAACACCACGGATACCAACATCACTGCTTTTGTATTTGCTGAATCACTCCATGATGTTATCTGAAATGTTGCTATCCTGATCCTTCCTGACCTTTGTTGAATAGAAGAGTTCAATGAAAGTATAACAATGTTTTTAGAGGCTCTTTTGTACAGAAGTTTAAAAAGAGACTGTACCATTTTTATAACAAAAACAAAACAGAGGTATTTGGCTTTTGTCAAAACAGTCTTACGATGATGTTCTCAGAATGGGGTGACAAAAGTCAAATGTATATGTTTCATTTTTGGTCTCATTTTTATGGTCTTCTATTACCAGGTTCTTCATAAATCTGACCTTAGTCTTTGTGGGTTGGAAATGTCCTATGAACTCACCCACCTAT
>NW_022111377.1:4561129-4566547 GCF_000313985.2 Echinops telfairi
TGATATGTTGTTCCATGTGGGTTTTGTTGCTTCTGAGCTAGATGGCCGCTTGTTTACCTTCAAGCTTTTAAGACCCCAGATGCTATATCTTTTGATAGGCACTGGCTACCAATTTTAATGAAGCATTTGGGTCCAGGTTTTCATACAACTGAACCCACTGATTTACTTCAGAAAAAGCTTCAGCTAATCCTTTTACTCTAATATTTTGACAAGTCTCTTGCTCATTCTTTCTTCTTCAGCATTTCTTTCCTTTTCAAAACATCCCTGAAATCCAAGTCTGTTCCTTTACCTGCCTTAGGATCGGTGCCACATCAGAGATAGAACATTCTAACCCTATAATGCCAAACGTGACGCTTTCATAACATTTAAGTAAATGTATATATTAATATATATATTGATAACTATGAAAGTAAACAATAAAAACAAAAATGTTTTCCCTGAAATTAAAAATTCAGGTGTTATAGGGCTAAGTTTATCATTCTTGTCATATAGATTCATTTTCCACCAATCTCTTCCATCATATCAAACTAACCAAAAGTTTGAAGAATGTTCACATAGCTCAGCAATGTTTTTCATATCCTCCGCATGCATTGTTCCATATTCCATAAATGCATCCCAGGAAGATGCAATGTTCAAGATTCACTGAATTTTATACTACCATACCTCTGTCTGTTGTAGTTATAGCCTGTACTAATGTAGACTGCAGGTAGTGTATGCACCTTGATCCTTAGGCTGAATCACAGTGTACTATCATCTTGTTAGATAAATATACTACTTTCACATCTTGATTAGGTAATCTACACAAGATCTATGTCCTAAGGCAGTGGTTCTCAATCCTATAATACAGTTCCTCATGCTGTAGTGACCCCCAACCATAAAATTATTTTCATTGCTACTTCATCACTGTAATTTTGCTACTGTTATGAATCAGGCGACCCCTGTGAAAGGGTCAGTTGACCCCCAAAGGGGTTGCGACCCACAGCTTGAGAACCACAACCCTAAGGTATTATCAAGTAGCAACAGAATCTTGAAAGTAATGCTTTTTTTCAGGGCAGTATGCTGTGCATTTCTGGGGTAAAAAAAACAATCCCCATCAATCTTGACATCATACAGCATTGCCCAGGGTTTGGAGCAACTCCTGTGGTAGACTGGCAGCTTGTTTTTGTCAAGATTTTTAAGTGCATCCAAAGCAATGGGTATAAGAAGGAAGCAAATGTCCCAAATTTGATTGTGGTAATAATTGAATAACCCTTCTTAATAGGATTGAGCTATTGAACTGTATGATGTTAATTATATCTCAATAAAATTATTTTTAAAAGATGCCTAAATGCTCTTGGTATTTCATGATGGTAAAAAAGAAGTTTTCATTGAAATCCAGCAACAGTTGCCCCAAGCAGCAGTGTGGCTGTCTTGTTGTTGTTGAACAGTTTCATGGACACTTCATCCACATATCATACAATAACATAATGCACCATATAGAGTAGCGTTGTACTATTATCACCAGAATTGATTCTGAAACACTTTCTTCATCCTTGTACTCATTGTTATTCACGTAATTATTTTTTAATTGTGGCAAAAATATACACAACAAAACATTCTCCAATTCAACAACTTCTACAGGTATGATTCATTGCCATTGATTATGCTTTTTGAGTTGAACAACCATTATTGATATCACTTCCCAAATTATTCCACCACCACTAACATAACCCCTAAGGAAAAACGTTTCCTCCTTCACCAATGGTATCCATTGGTCAAGTCTGGTTTCTTTCTTTTGTTCTTTTTTTTTTAAAGTAGTTTTCCTGATATAGTATTCTCATATCATACACTTCCATCATTAAATTTATTTAAGAAGAGTTGTACATATACCATCACTATCAGTTCTACCCCCTCCTACATTCAATGTTTGCTCACCAAATCCCCTCAACTTAGCCCTGTTCTCTGCCCCTGATGACCCTTGTCATCAGTTGTTGTCTCAGTGCATCTTCTCCATCTGTGCTTCCCAAACTGGGAAACTCAATAGAAACAATAAATTATTTTTCAAATAAACAGCAAAAAGAAAATAATAATAGCATAAAAGTAAAAAGTAAGAAAGAAAAGACAATCAATATTTAAAAAGCCAGAGAAGAAATTTTTGTCTTTAACAAGAAAGAGATATTTGAGCCCAAAACAAAGTCAGGTTGGGTCAAGAGGGAGATCTGTGGTTAAATGCCTGAAACCAGGTATTGACTGAACTTTTCCAAATATGGGTCTATTCTGGCATCCTTTCCCAAAACAAGCCAGTTTCTTCCAGGCTGAAAATCTGCTTTAATTTATCCTTTACCTGGTATTATCTTGTCCTTTTATCCTTGAAATTTGGGCAGCTTCAATATCCTGCCACTCTAGTTCGATGCCCATTTTGTAAGCTGATTCTGCATTTGAAGAAATGAAACTAGCCCTTGGTGGATTTAAAATCGTCACAGTCGTCACCTCCTTGCTGATTCCTCGAGTTTCTAAGAAGTTGGCCTACTGTTGTTTGCATAACCTGATTCAGGGAACTGATGGGAATCCTCTCCAGCATTTGATCTTTTATCCAAATCACTAGATTCTTATGAATGCACCGTTGCAATTTCTTCTTACAATTGTTCATTATAAGGCAGTCTCTCCTTTAATTGCCGGCAAAATCTCATTTTTATCCTGAATAGTTGTCGAAACAGTAGAATGAGATCGACCAGATCTCCTCATGGGCTCTTTGGCCAGCTTTTTCTCATAATCAGTGGCCTCAATGGTCTTCATCTTTATAACCATGCGTAGAGCTTTCCTCTGTTTTTCTGCATTAAATTTCAGTGTAATTGACTTGCTTTGTTATAACTATTGCTTTGGGTTACAATGGATGTGTAGCAATTAGGGAAACTTGAACAACTTGTCTTCAAATTAATGACTGATGCTTGTGATGGGACAAAGTGCCAAGTCAGTCACCCTTCAGACCTGGTCAGAGAACTCTGGTGGTGTCATGGATTATGTGGTGGTCAGCTAACCACAAAATCAGCAGACTGGAGCCCACCAGTCCCTACGGGACAGAGATGAGACCTTCCACTCCTACAAAGAACAGGCAGACTGGGGAACCCAAATGGACTATACTGCTCTGCCCTACAGGTTACTATAAGTCCGAATTGACTGGATGGCATAATAATGGATGTTGAGCCTTCAGGTTATCTCTCACATGTGTAGTATATTGCCCAAATTTTATCCCTTATGACTCCCAATAGTCACAGCATAGCCTACTGTATGGTAGGATTTTAAATAGTACATCATAAAGATTGAACACCAGTGAGTGAATATGTGAGAATGATAGCATCAGCAAATTATATGCTACAGCGTTATATGTAGTACGTATTACTAATTATAAAATGTACAAGCAAAAAACATTTTTTCTCCATTTTCTTCCTGTTTTTCTGAGAATCCTCTTGCCCAGATTCTAAGTTCTGTACTGAATTTTGAAGGTGCTGAATTTTGAATTCTAAATTACATTGAACTGTAGTTATGAAGGCATGTAATTTCACTACCTTCTGTCTTTGAGGATTGAAAAGTTATTCAGATTTGAAAATAAAAAAACAAAAACCAAAAAAAGAGGCTTGCATGTTTGAAAATTTTTTCTTAATTTCTTTTTCATATGTAAGGTGTCTTTACTTTTCTGATGTTCAGTTAACTTTGTCCATAGCTTGAAGGAAAATGATATTGTTTCTTTAGAATTACTGAGCCTTCCACTAATATTATGATTATGATTTTTGCTACCAATATAATTTCTCTTTAAAATTACTCCAGTTAATAATTAATAAATTATATATATGCTATTGTTCCTTATTACTTTTCAAATCTGGTTTCTTCTGTAATATTATATTTCATTTTCACAATAATACAGAGGTAGAAAGATGAAAAGCATGCTTAATATTGAGTTAACTGAGGCAGACAGATGCTCATTAGGACAAAGTGTCTTTTAAAAGTTTAATGAGTATTCAGTAAATATTCAGTGCTGAATTTAGAGACCATATCAAGAGCATATTTGATTCAACTGACACTAATAACTAAGGGATAGGTGAGTGTGGATAACATCAGGAACATCATACATGAAGAAAACAAATGATCATTAGTAAGAAAAAAAGGCCCAAAGGGATTTTCGGGAAAAAAAACAACTTTTAAACTTTCTCTTGAATGTAGAGAAGCTGAAACTACTAGAAATTAATAATACAATATAAGATCCAAACAGAAAATTTCAAAGGGCAGCTCAAGAAGACAAAGGACCGTGTTGTAATGAAGTATAGGACTTAGAGTTAGAAAACCAAAAAGTATAACATACTCAGCATTTCTCAAGCTTAAAGAATTGAATAAAAATCCAAGACTTGAGTTGAAATATTGAAGGATTCTAGGGTAAAAATACGGAATGATGCAAACGCATCAAAAAAAGATGAAGAGCATACACAGAGTCACTGCACCAAAAAGCTCTGGTTGACATCGAACCATTTCAAAAGGTTGCATGTGGTCAGAAAACAGTGGTATTTGGACTGTCAGGAAGGTGACGACTTAGATAGGCTTACTTTGTAGTCCCGCTTCAACAAAGCCTGCCTCCAGTGACTCATGCTTTCTAAATGAATTCTCTTCTGGTTATCTAACACACCAAGGGCCCTAGGTTCTCACCCTCTCTCAGGAGCACTTAGCTTCTTACCTAAGAAGGATTTTGTGAAAGGTTTATGTCTTCTGACTGGGGATAAAAAGTAGACTAGAGGGAAGAATGTACACAGTCTACTTAGAGTGGTAAATTTTTATAAAACCTGGCCTGTGGATAGGAACATAAGCCCTCATGTGCCACCATAGAGTTGGCTGAGTTGACAATTGACAATCAGCCTCATGATTAATCTTCAACATTTGTATTTTCCATGTGCTTCCATTTAAGAATCTTTAGGATGATGGTGCTCTACTCCATAATTTCTAAGGTTGCACAGCTGGAATTATTTGTGCTATGTCAGTATATAGCTTGTTCTACCTCTATTTACAGAGATAGGCACTGAATTATGCGGTAAGAACCCTTGTTCACAGGAATTTTTAACAAACAACAATCCTTAACATATATGTTGAGAAAAGCTTTTGAAGCCTGTGCCTGTGTATGCCAGATATGTACAGAATATATATATAATGAGAGGGGAATAGAACTATATACTCATATCTATATGTTAAGAATTAAGGTTGCAGATATACATTGGGCCTCCACTCAAATTCTCCCTTAACATAAGAACACTTTGTTCTAACAATCCGGCATTCTGTGATGCTCACCTTCCCAACACAATCACTGAAGACAAAATGGGTGCTTAAGCAAATGTGGTGAAGAGAGCTGATGGTGTTCAGCTATCAAAAGATATAGCATCTGGGGTCATAATGGCTTGA
>NW_022111377.1:4567097-4576766 GCF_000313985.2 Echinops telfairi
GGGGGAAGAAATGGGGAGCTGATATCAGGGGCTCAAGTGGCAAGAGAAAGCTTTGAAAATGATGATGGCGGCACATGTGCAAATGTGCTTGACACATTGGAGGAATGTATGGATTGTGAAAAGAGATGTAAGAGCCCCAATAAAAGTATTGGAAAAAAAACTCCCTCCCTGGGTGAAAAAACTTAAGCAAAGCTTATATATGAACCCCTATGCATCAATGAATGGCTATGAAATAACCCTGTTCTTTTTCAAGTCATATTCTAGATAGCTTTTCCCACTTCCTCTTTATATTTCGAAGATTCTGAAGCCAAAGTCAGAACTAATGATAGGTGTCTTATGTGGTGTCTGACAGAAAGCAGATCTCCCACTGTTACCTGATAGATATCAAACAGACTCATCTTACAAGTACATTTGACCTACAGTACTAAAAGGTTCATAAAAAGATAGGCAACATGGGCTTCATTGCTCACTCAACTCACTGCCACCGAGTCGCTGTTGACTCATAGCGACCCTCTAGGGCAGGATAGAATTTCCCCTGTGAGTTTCCAAGACTTAATTGTTGGCTAGAGTAGCAAGCCCAGTCCTTCTCCCATGGAGTAGCTGGTGGTTTCAAACTTTAGGCCTTGTGGATTGCAGCCCGACTTATAACCACGAGGCCATGAGGGCTTCTATCCTTCATTGCATGGGTCAACAAAATTGTCTGTGATTTCTTCTAAATGTGCTTACAGAAATCTCTTTCAAAGTGATATTTTTTTTATGGTGATATATGAAACGAAGAACATAGGAGTTTTATTCTGCTAAAGAAATGCATTTGTTGCTAAGGGAAAGTAAACTTCCAGTTGAATTCTAGACTTAAGTGTTAATGATATATGCACGCCATTTAATTTCATTGGTACTTACAGATTTTAAAAATAATTTTACATTCTCATGACAGACTTGGTAGCTTGAAACTAAAGTTATTTATGATCTACTGATGTAAATATTAGATTAACTGGATTGCCAGCCATTAATTTAATTTGTCTCTTTTTCCAAGGCATAATTTGAAACTATAGTACATGACCCAGGACAAGATTATGTATGGTGTGAAATTTAAAAAGAATCGTTAATAGTGGAAGTTTCTTTATCTAAATCATCTATTTAATTGGCTTCTAGTCTATCAAATGAACAAACTGAGCAAAGAAACTTAAGTGACTTTCTCAGAAGTTCAGATTTAGTTAGTGAGAAGTGGGTTTACCATCACAATCTTCGTTATTCCAGTTTAACATCCTGACAAGCATGATTTATTCTAGTTATAGTTCCTCTTTTACTTGTAAGAGGAAGCCTTGCTAAAATATTCTCATAAACTCACACTACAGGGTCACTTTGTAGGTGATGTAGCTCCTTACGATTTTTAATACCATTCATACTAGCCTTAGTCATTGTAATAGCAGTAGAATGAATGACTAAAAGAACCATTACTAAATAATTCTTTATTTAATTCTAAATAGGGCATGCTGCCTTGGCTTATTTAGATTTTTAAACAGGAAAATCATGAGTATTTGAGACCATTTAGATTCAAGGGCATATTTTATATTTGGGTAAGTATTTATATTTTACACATCATTTCCAGTTGTTGTAAATGGCCTGCACAAAAATATATATATATATATATCCAATATTTCCAAAACCCACGGAAGATAAGGCAGCTTTAACATCTTTCCCAAAGAACATAGACTTACAAATGACCATCATGGGACTTAAATTCAGGAGTCTGACCCAAGTATTGACGATCTATTTATCTGAATATTGAATGAAAAGTGGAAACTTGGTAAAGTTGATGTTTACCCAGGGCCTGATGTCCTTAGAGTATCCATGTAAACAGCAAGGTTTTCCGTTTAAAGCCATCAGCAGTTCCTTTGAAGAAAGGTGAAACTGTCCACTTCTGGAGACATGTATCATCTCGAAAACCCTATAAGCGTCACTATGAGAAAGAATCAACGCGACTGCGGTGGGTTTTCAGTAGAGCAACACAAAAGGGTTTGCTCCACTGGTAACCTAAAGGTTGCACCTTGATCCACCCTGTGGTGCTATTGAATAATGACCTAGTAATCTGCTTCCGTAAAGAGTGTAGCTCAGAAAACCCTATGGGGCAGTTCTACTCCATAAATTAGATTTCTCCGTAGAATGTGGGAGCCATAGATTAGAGGCAACTCAATGGTGATGGTTTGGGTTTTGATTGGCTTCACTGTATCCCAAATTTCAGTTCGTAGTGGGGAGTTTGAGCAAAATACAGTCTCGTGATTCCCTCTAAAGAGTTATTGCTTCTATTATATTTTATAAGTATTTTTCCTTTCTTCATTCCTTCCTCTCTTCCTGATGATGACGAAAGCATTTTTTGCTACACTACATTCAGATATGATAGAATCTTAAAGATAATCTTATTCTCAAGGTTTTTAAAAGGCAGCAATTGAAGCAGGAAAGATGAGCCCAATGTTAGACAGCTCCTAGAGGCACGTTCAAAGTTCCCTGGATGCAGAAATTAATTTCCCATCCACCAACCCAGCTTGAAATCTTATTTTGTCTATGGTCCTGATAATCCTAAATCACAATGTGGTAAACAGCAATGGAAGTGGACGGACCTGACCTATTCTTGCTTCCCTCTTGCCACCAGGCAGGTCTTAGCAATGCCTCTGCTCCATTCTTCTTTACTGTATTCTGACGCCAGCAATTCCTCCCACAACGCTCTTCTTCTATGTTGGGTTTACTAATCCATTGCAATGGCCACACAGAATGCACAGGCAATACACACAATTAAGAAGGTGTATAAGTAAGTTAACAGGTTACCACAAGTCAGGATCAGCAAACAGTAAAGACACAATCATTGGTGCACGGCAATACTTCTCAGGCAGCAGACAAGTCGGCCTCCGGTCTTTAGACTCTCAGCCATATGGTCCCTCTGTCTTTGCCTCCATGGGCCAGGAAGCCAGCGCAGCTGTCATGCGGCCCCACAGTTCTGTAGTTTCTGACCAGATGAAGAGAAAGTGCCCGCTAGTGTCAGTGCTGCTTTTCTGAGTCTCTGTGCCACTGACTCTGGTGCCACTGTTCTGCAGGGGGCTCTACCACTTCAGACACACATCTTGGATGGGCTCTTCCAAATGGTGCTGCTATTTCTCTCTGTGTCCAAGATGGCTCTTATACACCGAGAGGAATGGCTTTGATGGAGGTGTGGGTTGTTGTCCGCTGCTCTTACTCTGAAGATCTACTGAAACCTGGGCGCCATGGGTGACTGTTGGCATTTGATATATTAATGTCAGAGTGCCTAGAATCACAGCACCACGCAAAACACCACAGTAGACAAAATGGCCGATGAGTGGTGGGGCCAAATATACACATGCACACCAATTTATGGCACAGGGGTTAAAGCACTTGTTTGCTAATCTAAAGGTTGGTGATTGAAACCCATCAGCTATTTTATGGAGAACGATGTGGCAGTCTCCTTTCATAAACGATAACCGCCTTCGTGACCCTATTGGGTAATTCTGCTCTGTGTTACAGGGTTCTAGGAGTCAGAACCTGGACAGCAAGGGTTTTTATTTGTTTTGTTTTTCGTGCATACATATATGTTGTTAAGTATGTGTGTAGCTTATTTCCTTCATCTAGGATTACTATGAGAGGGAACTTGTGTTAAAAACCCACTAACAAACTATGCATAATATTGGCTGATGGCTTTCTACCAGTTCTACATGGAAAAGGTTAACAGAAAGAACAGTCCTGTGTCCATTATAGCCAGGATGCCGTTGGAGTGGTAATATCATTCTGTGTGCTGAGACATTGAAAAACCGTGGCTTAGAAAGGATGGATACCAGTGAGAGCCAAACTAAAGTAACTAACTTCTGGAAGATTGAAATTCTATTGTCCCAAAACAAGCGTTGAAGCCAGGACTTAACTGTACTGTGTCATATAGGAAAACAGTGAAATAATTAGTAGGTGTGTCTGTATAATACAGGTTTGAATAGCAACGATACTAGATAACTCTGGGTCAAATATGATTTATAATTAGGTATAATTGCTTAAAAGTTTCTCTGTTTAAAAACTCAATCCATCAGTAAATTCACAAGGTTAGAAGTTGCAGTATTTTCTGGAGGTTGCTAAGAATTATTTGAAACAGCCAGATAATTGTGTTCATAATGATGTAGCTTCTTTTTACAAAATCTTACGTTAAAAGTTTCTTTTCGTTCTTCACAATCTATGCTCCATGAATAGTTATGATATCTAGGAAGAAAACTCAGATTCCAGAAGTGTTCACACTTCATACATTTCTGATGAAAAGTGAATACGAGACTTGGAGCCAATCACCCCATTGCAACAGCAAACCTACATTCATTCCACTTGGGAGTAGCTTTGCTGCGCTGTAGAGAGCTGGTCTTAGCCACTAAAACACACAGTTTGCATAGATAAAGATAACAAACATTTTTCCCAGAAGAGACTAAATGCACATTGAATGAGTAAATGTATTCATTCTTTTTCTGTTGAGTCCTCAATACTTGGCCTGGTCTTCTGTGTCAGATTTCTTCACCATGAATGATCAATAGAAAAAATGAGTTGCCTAATATTATTTATCTTTTAATTATATAACTAGTACCTAGATATTTCTAGGGGAAAATGTGTGTGTGTGTGTGTGTGTGTGTGTGTGTGTGTGTGTGTGTAGACACACACCTATACACACGGGAGTCCCTATGTAGAGTATTTGAATTATGGTGCTGGCAAAGAATACTGAAAACATCATGGACTTCCAAAAGAAGAAAGAAATCTGTCTTGGCAAAAGGACAGCCAGAATGCTCCTTAGAGGCAAGGATGGTGAGATGACATCTCACGCAATCGGGCATATTGTCAGGAGAGACCAGTCCCTGGAAGACATCCTGCTTGATAAAGTGGAATGGCAGCAAAAACCAGGAAAGCCCTAAATGAGATGAACTGGCTCAGTGGCCGCAACATGGACTCCGACACAAGAGTAAATGTGAGGAGGGCGCTGGACGGGGCAGTATTTTGTTCTGTTATCCATAGGGTGACTAAGAGTTGGAAGTGCTTCCGGGGCATGTCATAACAACCACACAATGCGGTTCCAATGATTAAGCACTGAACTCATAGCCAAAGGACTGGTAATTCAACCTCACTTCAAGGCACCCCTTGAGACCATTCCAACCAACACGTATATGGGGTTGCTATGAGTTAGAATTTACTAGTATGTAACTAACAGCAGCAACGTCAACAACACAGGCTTTTATGCAAATCTCTCAGGCTCTCGTTTTCTCCAAGCCCCAATTGACCCTTTCTCACCACATCCGTAGAGCACAGTGCTGCAGCTTACTGTCTACACGCCATTCAAATCTCTGGGTTTACTTCTGTCTCTCTCTCTCTTCGTAGATGAGGTCCAAGAGCTGTGGCATGAACAGTATTAACTCTTCCCTGCTTCAAAGCTACCTGAGAGTAAAAAAAGCATACGATGACAAGCTTAGCCTCCGATCAAACCCTTAATCATCAGAAAACAGCGATCCTTCTGAATAGATCACGATGCCCGTTGCTATAAATGAGTCAAACACCCTCCGCATAGTCGTTCCATATGGTTTCCTTCTTCAATCAAGGCAGCTCTATGAGTACTCCCACCCACCGAGGGTTCACCAGTGACAAACTCAGTATTTGTACACAGTCAGTTGTTTTCAAAAATGGCCCCAACACGTAAACTTCAGAGCCATTTAAAACCTGTTTGCTTTACATTTACGTGTCTAGTAGTCACAGAGCGATGAAAATCACGGAGCACGAGTGAAACCAAGGTGCCTTTGAAGTTCTTTGACCCAGAGAACAGGAGGCCTTGGACGAAGGTCCCCATCAGCTCAGGGTCCCAAAGACCTTATCCTCTTCTTCTGACTCTTCGTGCCCGACTTCCCTTCGGCCAGCTCCCGTGCAATTTGCCCCGGGAAGAGCCCCTGCTTGCTGTTGTCAGTGTCTTGTTCTTCTTCGTGTGGCTGTATATTTCTCCTTGATCAGCCCCAAATTCCTTCTGACGCACTGCATGTGGTCTCATAAATGATTGAAAATGGTTGGAGGGAAACGATGCGAAGAATTGGCCTCATGAAAACCCTTCTAGTTTGAGCTGCCTATTTGGCCACCACGTAATCAAATAGTCTACAAAGGCCTATAACTATTTCCTGTTCCTGCTAGGGGAAACACACGGGAGCACCCAATCTCAGTGCACCACAGTGTTGGCGCAGCACCCAGGCAGAAAAGTGTCAGTGTCGCTGTCTAGAGGACTCTGGGAGTTCTGTGGGTGTTTTGGCATCAGGTGGAAATTGTATCAACAGGATAAAGGTTGGCCACAGCAGTGGAAGATGGCTCAAGGTGTTCTATGGGGAATCAAGGCCTTCTACCTCATTAAAAAATGGCAGAAGCAGAAAAAAAAAGCGGGGGAGATCTATAATGGTTGACACATTTAATAAATGTCCTCTGTATTTGTTCCCTCCACCAAAATGGCTCACTCAAAATCCACACTCGCTCCCAAATATTTACTGATCTGCAAGTGTACTCAGGCCCAAAAGACTTTATGTCTTTCATTTCTATAGTTTCACTGTTATATCCAGTGAAATATGAATACTTATAAATCTATACAAATTTAAGATGAATGCTTCATTCTTTTCATGAAGAATACATTTAATAATGTATTTCGTTTTTAAAAGTTAAATAAGGCATAACTAAAATGGATATGTGTGCCATCACAACACACACACACACACACACATACCAACAGGCACAAAGCTTTGTGTCACGGTCCTAAAAGGCTATTGTATCAAGTGCACTGAGAGCAGGTTGGGAGCTGAGCTCTCTCTTGCTTCGGAAACTCTCAGTGGAGTCAGGCTGCCATTAGACACCGAAGGCTGCATTCAGCTTCACTGAAAAGAAGAAGTGGTGACCGAGGTTAGTTATCTCCTAAATTGGTGTAACTGAAACGGTCTCATATTCCCAGAGTGTGCCTGCTGTCTCCCTTAATAGACTAAACATATGTGTCTTTTCAATCACTTAGGAAAAGATGTTATGAAATAACTGTAGTCACAAATGGGTCATAGATGATTTTAACATAATATCATAATCCATTCATAATTTGTAATTGACTTTCAAATGCATCTCCGCTAGCAAAAATATTTATTTTAATGATATACTATCCAGGAAAGGTCATAAAAGAAATCATGGGTAATTTCTGTCCGGGGTTACAAAAGCAACATTACTCACTGCTGTGGAGTCTATTTCAGACCAATAGCGACCCGATAGGACCTTTCAGAACTGCCCCCCGCATTTCTGAGGCTGTAATCTGTAAGGAAACCGCTTGCCACCGCTTTCTCCCAGATAGTGGTTGATGGGTTCAAACTGTGGCCCCTGAGCAGCCTAGCAATTTAACTGCTGCCCCAACAGTTACATTCTCGATAGTCACATTCTGGTCGTGTGGTTGGTTTCCCAGGGAAGGACAGTCTGTCTCCATCCTTCTCATTCAACCTGGTTGCTTGCCTCACATTCGTACCAGTCAAATGAAAGGACTTAGCATTTTCAAGGGCGCTGCATGCTATTTTCAGTTTAAAATTATGTCAAATTGTCTGTATAGTATTATTGTTTGTACTAGATTAACAGTCATTTTTATGATCTGCCTTCCCTTTGAGTGGAGTGGTGGGTCTAAAGGTCCGTAAAATGTCACTCTGCCATTAAATTCACTATCATAAATGAAACAGATCAGTGACATTTTAAAAAATTGAATTAATTTGTTTTTTACATCACCAGACTGTCTGAGTTAACTTGTGGCGTAAGGAGCTCTGGTTATACAGTGCCCCATTGCTCATCCAGGATTCTAGGCTATAGTACAAAAGCTGTTCATTGCCAGAGGTGCACTGATTGTTTATTTATTTTTCTTAAAAAGGGAGAAGTTGGACAACTAAGTTTGGCCAACTTTGGCCACTAGCTATTCCAAGGGAGAAGTTGAGGCTTTCTGCTCCTGTAAAGATGTACAACCTCAGAAACCCACAGAGGTGATTCTAATCCGCTTTAGAGGCTCACTGTGAGTCAGGATTGACTTGATGGCAAGGCATTTGGAGTGTGGGATAGGCCGATTTAAAGAAATTTGACTTATTAAGGCTTCTAGAGTTTCGCCTGGTAATGGGCTCTGTTTCGATCATTGTAAACTCTACGTGTATATTGGTTCAGGAACAACCTCTAATCATTGCGGGTTCAAGCACATTAACTCAGTGCTACATCTCTCAGTGAAGTCAGCATTCTATCTTTCTAGATGTTATAATGAAAAAGCAAGGACAGAACTCCCCGTCGCCCCCACAAAGTAGGTCGAGGTGGGAAACACAGTTGTTAAGCTGCTGTTCAGCGCCAGGACACATTAAAGTGGATTGTAATACTTCACCAGCATAGCTAACTTCCTCTGGTGGAGGATTTGGAGTTTTTTCCTTTTTCCATTTGCTGCTAGGGGTGCACGTCTCAGTGCTACCCCAGCTCTGTGTCTCGAGGGGCATTCGTACAGTGAAGAGCAAGGTGGCAGAAATAGAGTAAGTTTTAAATGATATGCAGCAGAGGTTCCTACCCTTATGTCACCAGACTCCCCGGCACTCCACCCCCAGACACACACAAAATCAAAGCACTCCGAGCCACTTCCTGGAGCACAGGAGGGTTTCTAAATTTATAAACTCTCTAAATGCCACCTCCCCTACCTGCAAAACCACAAAAGACTCTCTCTGTTTTTTGAAGAAAGCTATCAAAAAATGTGGAATTCATTTTCTCAGTCTACGTGAGTGTCTATTATTTCAGATAGACAGTATCAATGCTGCTCTTTCTGGCACCTGGCATAATCCTCCTTGGGCAACATAATCTGGATACGTTACAGATCCTTTTTCTCAAGAAGAATGTTTTGGGGAAAACACTTGAGAAAATGTCTTTCTTATCAAAAGAAGAGAGGTATCAATCCATTCTTATCAGTAGCTGCAAATTCCACTTAAATATTATATGTTCAACATTATAAACAATCAAAAAGCCACAATTCAACACTTGATATCCTCTGAGTATCTTTAGTCATCTTCCCCAAAGTGGTTCCACAAGGATCAAGTAATACCCACAGTTCCAAAACGACTGGTCAATTGCCCAGTCCCTACTTTCAAACATATTAACTGCCCTGGTCCAACAAAGACTTCCTGAGAAGAATTCTGATCTGAGATGATCATATTTCACAGTCATATGCCTCTTTCAGTTATCTCTGACTTGTTCATTTAGCCAAAAATTCCAGCAAGGATTCACTGGTACCCCCAATCCTCTGATCGTCTCTCACCCAACACCATCACCGCAATTTTCATCACCGACTTTTAATATACCGTTCCTTTCAAGACAACTCGGCTTTTTGCGAGGATTTTTGCCTACAGAGTTAGGACTAATGTCAATAATTATCTGGAACACCAGGATGTTTTCTGACTATCTAGATATTTTCAGATCGATGCATGTGTGAGTTGTGTGTGTGTGTGTGAGTGTGTGCAAACTTCTTTGACCCTTGGTTTTGTTATAAATACAATAAACTATTGCATTTACCTTAGCCTGCTCACGTTGTTTCTTCACAGTTAGGTGAACACCATCCTCATCTCCACAACAACATCCCAAGCT
>NW_022111377.1:4577527-4578721 GCF_000313985.2 Echinops telfairi
GGCTGGTGTGCTTCTTCCATGTGGGCTTTGTTTTGTCCCTTTCTTAATCATTACAATTCCCTTGGATTCACTACTGAGTTCAAAGATGAATTTCTTCATTAGTTTCCATAAAAAAGATGCATTTTTTTGAGTTGTGTGGCTTAAATAAGCTCAGGGAGGCAACAAAATATTTATTTTCCAACTTGAAACCTCTTACTATGTTTTACTCTTCAGTTTTCTGTCTTCCTTTGCAGCCTCTTCCTCTTCCTGCTAATTCTCTTTCCTTGGCCCGTACTGGTTTCCCAGACTCTGGGTCCTCAAATGTTATCATCGAGCACAAATATCAGGTGCTTCTCGGGTGGGAGCCCTCTTACTAGTCCTTTGTTCCTTCAAGCCATTGTATTTTCTGGAGATTCAAAATCTTACGTTATAATGTTTAAATTTATAAATTCATGAGCTTCACATCATATAAAAATCTATCCAATCCCACTTGTGAAACTATTATTTAAAAATATACTTGATTAATATTTGCAAAGAAACATGATTATGTACATATCATGAGCATTATTGTGCCTTCTGTCAGTAATTTATACTTTAGGTAAGACCTAATATTGCCAATGTCTGATCTTTGTAATAAAAAACAGACTGGAAATGTTTTGATTATATGAGACTATTAGAAAAAACAGAAGATTAGATTTGGGATCCCTGTTTATAAAAATCAGTATATTTAACTAATTACAATTACTTCCATATTTACCTACTTCATTTATCAGATATGCCCACCCATTGAGCATAATCAATATTAATACATAATTTCAAGTATTTAAACATTTGCCTGGGACCCCTTTATGTGTGTACTTTTAATTATGCATTTGTCCTAAAGTTGATTTCTGGGTCACACCACCAAAAAGCAAACCCATTTCATCACAAGATGCCCAAGAATTAGACTCCCAAATTTTAACAACATTTTCCTTATCTAAGGATAATTAAGTGTGAGAATCTAGCCCCACTATCGGTATTTATGGTTAAATAGAAAATTGTTTAAAATCTCACATAACACAATCTTATAAAAATATTGTGTTTACTCTAGTATTTAATTCACTGTACTAATGTTTTTAATTAAACAATTCTTATCTACATCTACTCAAATGAATTTTTAAGACAGTGAGCATATTTGTATTGTACCTTTGTATTTACAATATGTGGTAAAAAAAA
>NW_022111377.1:4578841-4580611 GCF_000313985.2 Echinops telfairi
GGAGGGAGTCCTCGTGGTGTCCTGGTGTGCAGCGGACTGCGACCAGCACAGTCGGAATTTCATAACCACCAGCAGCCCTGCAGGACAAAGACTGGGCTTTCTGCTCTGGTCTCCGAAACCCAGAGGGAGGTCTAGGAGCCAGCATTGACTTGATGGCAGTGAGTTTGAGCCCACGCTAAGTCATTACAGGAGTTTCTTCCAGGCTAAATTTTTATCATTGCTGTTGTTGTCTTTATAACAACTGTTACTATTTCAATCAGTATCTATTGATTTCACTACAAAAGTGAGTTTTGTATTTGGTGTCAATTTGGCATTATATTTTTCTTTCTTCTCATAGACCAAAATGTACAATCTTGTTGTTTCTTCTCCTTTGAATTTGTTTGATTCTTAGTATCAAAAACAGTCCCAACCTCTATCCTGGGTTTCTGTATACCAAGAATGAGCAGCATCCCCCTTTTGGGGAAAGTTGATTTTATCTCCCTCTTAAAGAACAGAGTCTCTGTGTTTTGGTGCACTTTCTTCGTTTCTTCGTGAAAGGTATCCATAACCTCCACAATGTTCATCCACGCTGACGCCATGTCTTGGAAACTTTAAAATGTTTAGTTTTAAAATATAGGCTGTAGCTGAAAGGTCCTGTTAGCTGACTTGGTCACCTTTTGATGGTTCTAAATGGTGTATGTTCTGGGAGAAATGAATCTGAGCCATGAGCCTTCAGAAACTCAATAATGTTCCTTTTGGGTAAATGCTCCCTCCCCAACTATGCCACAATCCATATCTACCAAAAACGCGTTGCCTGCCGTCTTCCCTCACTCCCTTAGAAGCAACTGTTAATTCAGTAACACCCTCTGAAAATATTTTCAAGAGATTGTTACTAAAAATAAGCAATGAGCAAAGAATGATACTAATTTCATTGAGATGGAAGTAAGTGAATGTATTTTGTGCAAAAACTTCCTGAAGTGAATGTTTTGGAGTTATTTATGTTCTCTCAGTAATGAGCCAAACAACAAAACAAAACAGGAAATATAGCTGAAATAGTAGACAGCATTCCTGAGAAAATGAGAATCAAGTCAAACCACTTAATCCTGCCTATTTTTAAACTTTCTATTTTGAAATAATTCCTGATTTATAGCAATGTTGGAAATAGAAGACCACTATCTTATAGATGAGCTTGTCCCCTAATTAGTGTCACATAAATCTAAGTGTTCTAATTTTCTAAACCCTCCAGTGTGAAAGTAGATTGAAAGAAAAAAATAACCCAAAGTATTTATTCTTTAAATATTTGGGAACATGTTATTTTAAGACAAGCTGGTTGATATCTAAACTATTGAGATCTGCAATATATAAGAAAAATGTATACAGCAAATCAGGTCAGGAGACTAATGCGTGTTGAGATTTTTCTTTGTTCTATGGGTTCCTCTGTTTCATTCGATAGATTTGTTTTTGCTTTACAGCTGCTGTTATTAAAAGTCGCTCTATCTATCTGAAGTATGTTTCAGAAAAATCCACCCATTTCTATGCTCTGGGATTCTCAAACCAAACCAAACTCACTGCCGTACAGTCAATGCTCACTCATAGGGACACGCCACCATGGGTTTCCAAGGCTGTAACCCTTTAAGGGAGGACAAAGCCCAACCTTTCTTCTGAGTAGCTGCAGGGTCAGTTCGAACTGCCCACCACACAGACTGCAGCCAAATGTGTAACCACCGTCCCACCAGGGTGTGAGACAAGTAATGATGAATTTATACATTTGAAACCTTGCCATCTCTGAAA
>NW_022111377.1:4581239-4583739 GCF_000313985.2 Echinops telfairi
TGAAAAAGAATGGAACATAGTTGGATTAATTTTGTTTTCTGTCTATGGAATTATTCTTAAATTTCTTAGACTATTTATTTAATTGAAATACCAATGTCTAAAGAAGAAAGAATACATATTTCTATTATTAAAATTATTAATCCTAAATGAGTAAAATCAGCACCCAGGCTTAAATTTAGGAATTTAATGAATGGCAATGAGACAGAAATTCTTATTTCTTAAATGTCCTAGTCTTACTCTAGGGATATAGTGTGATTTCAATAGGCAAATTTAATAACGAATCTTTCTTAGGAGTGACAAAATAATGTATAAAATATTTTATATTAGAAATAGAATGGGACAATGTTTTCAAAATTTTTAGTAGTGTTGAGAATGAGGAGGAATTATTAAAGCAAAGAAAATAACTATGATTAAGTAATACTGACTTTTTCAAGGCTAATGAATGCTAAGTGGGCAGAGCTCCGTTTTTTAAAAAGCACAGGTAAACAGTACATGATAGGACAGGTCTGGGCACCTCCTGATCCTGAGAGGTTGTTAGGTGACCTCTGCACGGTTCTGTACCCATCCGAAGGAAGTACTACTCAGCCCTGCACCGTTCTCCAAGTCAATACTATACTTGAATCCTTTGTTTCAGTCACAGTGTCACCCCACCTGGTGAAAGGTCTTCCTCCTTTTCATGGATCTTCTACTTTACAAAGCATGCTACCCTTCTCCAAGGGACTAGTCCCTTCTGAGAAGATGTTCAAAGTTACCAAGTCCCTGCTGATAACACGTGGAACTAAGGATACCTTGTGGCTGTCCCTTCAAGACTGAAGGTTGTTCATTCCTGTGACACTCTAAAGCATATTCAATATTTTTGTCAACGCCGTAATTTGAGAATGCCAATTCTTCTTTAGACTTCCTTGCATAGTGTCTAGATTGCACATGCATTGAAGCAATTGCCAACGTAAATCTCAAATTTACATCTTTACTTTTTAAAACCCTAGTGAATGATTTTGCCACAGATTTATCCAGTACATTATGTCATTTGGCATCTAGACTTCTAGTTCCATGTTAGTTCTGGATCCCAGCAGTATGAAACCTCTGACAGCTTCAGTCTTTCCTCTGTGTGTCTTTATTTCCTTTATCCTGAGGGGCAATACATATGTTATCATCAGCCTGCGTTAACTTGCATGCTCTGCTAATGATATTGTTGAATTATTTCTGTATATCTTGAAAAGTATCATTAAATTTAGAAACAATGTTAAAAGTTGTGCATTACACTGTCGAATAATGTCTTTTAAATAATTTCTAAAAATTAATTGAAGTATTTATTCCTGGAATCAAGGTAGACCAACCTAGGACTTTGTGTTTAAAAAATTGTTTAAATGGAAGGCATTGAGTTCAAGTGGACTAAACGGTAATGGGACTGGAAACAACTGGAAGACACGAGAACTAGTGTGAAATAGGACTATGAATCTCTATTGGTTGCTATGCAGGAGAAAGAAAAGACATTCTACTCCTATAGAGTTACAGTCGTGGAAACTCACAAGGGCAGGGCTATCCTGTCGTACAGGGTCGCTGTGAGTCAGAATTGACTTAATGGCAGTACATGTATTTGTGTTTTGGGTATTGTTTGATGAAAGATAACCCGATCCTTCTGTGGTTAATCACTGGGTTGCTAACCCAGAGGTTTGAACTCACAGGAGAATGATGTATCTGGATGCTTCCATAAAGGTTACACTCTCCGAAACCTCCTGAAGAGTGCTGCCATGCCTACAAGGTCACTCTGAGTCTGGATGGAATGCGTAACGGACTATGTAGAATAGAAAGTAGGCCCAACCTGCCTGACCTAAGAAAGGGGTGGGGGTGTGGGGGGGAGTTCACAAAGACCTTTCTTTCAGAATTTTCAAACAATTTTATTATTAAAAAGCCAGCTTATAGAGGAAAGTAGAATGGCTCCGTCCATGGTGTTTGTGCTAAACAGCAGAACTCAGTGGAAAGCAACTCCCCATGATGGTTCTGCTGTCCACATGGAGTGAGCAGCATCAGTGTTCCGGAGGATTTGCTCGATTCTTCTCCCCCGTTTACTGATGATCAAATTAGGAACTGGCAGATGTTCCACCAGTAAGGGAGCAGTGCACAGGCAGGGGAATCTAGTCCACACCAATCCATTGTGAGAACAGAAGTCGTGGCTTTTCTCAGAGAATAGTTAGCAGAAGGAGGCTTCAAAATGTTCATAGAAAACGGAATTGAAAGATTTTCCTCACATATGTTTTAGAGTTCCCGCTTATATTTGGCTTCACCATGGAGGCACATGCTGCCTATGTAGAACACACAAACACTGCACCGTTATTAAAGAAGTTATTTTCAGACTCTATCAGTGATTCTGGATGTTGTTGTTTTTTCAGATTTAAAATATAATCTAACATGAAAATGAGCCTCCATTTCAAGAGTCTTCATTTAGCTATGTAAGAGCAGCGAGGTGGTTGAGATGGCGAGTCTTCCTCCCCTTAATTTG
>NW_022111377.1:4585088-4595498 GCF_000313985.2 Echinops telfairi
CCTCCATTTCAAGAGTCTTCATTTAGCTATGTAAGAGCAGCGAGGTGGTTGAGATGGCGAGTCTTCCTCCCCTTAATTTGTAGCACAGGCATTTATTGAGCCAACTTCCCGAGTCATTATTATAGTTGTAAATATCATTTTTTTCATTGTGCTTTGCTCAAAGCATATAGCATTTTTGTATATATTTTACTTTAAACTATTGCCTCAAAATAACAGGAAAACACACACACACACACACACACACATTCCTACATAACACACACAAACATTTTTTAATTAAATGTATAATCCTTTCACTGAGGAATCAGATGTGAAAAGCTATTTACAGTACGAGTAGCTAAACGGAGCCAAGTCTGAACAGCTATTATTCATTATCAAGTTTTTGTTGTTGTTGTGAGCTGGTCTTTTTCTGAACTTGGACTTGCTCTTACTTTACTGAAACCGTATACCAACAACAGGGAGATGGCTGATAGGGGAGAGGCTAAAAAGTTCAGTCTGTTGGGAGAGGGATTCATTTCAGCCCATCAGTGTTGTTACTCTGTTAAGTGGTGACCTCATCCCAAATTCACCTTCCCAAGAGATTGGGTCTCAGGATCACTCCCATTTGCTGACTTTACTGCAAAAGAATGCCAGATTCGGCCGTCATTGAGGGAAAAGGTTTTGAGGCCAGATTATCATTTCTGACATGGATCACGTAACATATCTGAAAGTGTTAGTAATAAAGCCTACCTTCTGCCCAGAGATTGTCTTTACAAATAAATAAATCAGTGGGTTTTTAAAAACCTGGCCGTGCATATGAAATCAATTCATCTACTTTTAATTCTAATCATTCTTATTCTAAAAGCAAATGATTGAGGCAAACATTATTCTGTATCAATATTTAAAATGGGGGCAGCTTTTAACACATGTCTTAGCTTATCACTAAACATTTTGTAGCTTCTAAAAAAAAGGGATAACATTTTAAATATCCTCCACCTATGCTAGAAAGAGATGCATGCTACATTTTGAGTTAATAAATCAAACAATGATATACAGAGAATATAGTTATTGGACCAGAAGCCTATATTCCTATAGATGCATACATACATATTTGAATGTATGTTCATGAAAATGATCTGGTGGGACACATAATAAAATTAATAATGTTACTTCTGAAGAAATTAAGATGGCCAGAATTGTGGGGATTTCCCTTTAACTCTATAGGTTCTGAAATAGCTGAGTAATTCATGCCTATAATATTTTCATACTTTAAAAAATGAAATGCAACTTTACTGATTCTACATTTTCTTTAGCAAAATAAAATTATATTCGTATGCATAGTAGAGCATACACTCAATTATTATGTTAAACTTATCCAATTTTGAAACATACTTAATATGCTTTGCTATCAGATGTAGTCACTGAGTGGCCACAAACCACTAAAGAATGTTAGCCCCAAACAGAAGCCTGGGGACTGAATGCTAGGAACTGGCAGGAACTGCTTGTGAAGGGCCACGTTGGAGACTTATGACCAGCCAAGGTTTGACAGTATATGCTAGCTATTTGGGGAGGGTGAAAACCCAAAACACATTTGCTCAAGTTCTATATTTCAAGATAAACTCTTCCCATATGTTTCTGAATCATTTTCATGTAATCCATTAAACTGACATACTGAAAGAGTTATTTGATGTATAAGGAGATTTCTGTGCCATAATCCTATGTGATGCATACAATGTAATGCATAATAATTTAGAGCAGAACTTGTCTTTTGCCATGTCAGATATTCCAAGCGTGGGTCCCCTCCTGGATTCGCTAGGCTCAGACAGGGTGCTGAGTGACTTGCTGAGTCAAGCGGAAGGGGACATTTTTATTT
Source organism: Echinops telfairi (assembly GCF_000313985.2). Lineage (NCBI taxonomy): Eukaryota > Metazoa > Chordata > Mammalia > Afrosoricida > Tenrecidae > Echinops > Echinops telfairi. The sequence goes on from NW_022111377.1 coordinate 4,586,941, forward strand.
CAATCTGGACACATTAACATAAAACAAAGCCAAACAAAGACAGCTTCTCTGTGACTGTTTGCACTATGATCAAATTAGCATGATGCTCTTTATTCAAATGTGACATCATTGTTTTCTAGAACCTGTAAAATGTATACACAGTCGCTGAACAATGGGCTCACATATAAGAACCATTGTGTGGATGGCGCAGGATGGGGCAGTGTTTCATTCTGCTGCACATAGGGTTGTTTTGCGATGGAGTCGATTTGATGACACCCAACAACAACAAGCAAATGCACTACAGTGTTTGCAAAACATGAGTCCTTTGAATTTATAATATATTTTAATATATGTTAATGTGTCAACATAGCAGGGTTCAAATAAACTTAAAACTCATTGCCCTACAGTTGATGATGACTCTTAGCAACTCTGGACTCTCTTAAGTGATTTATGGATCCCCAGTTATGGCAGTAATTGAAAATAAGCTTAAATTTCTAATTTTTTTTTCCTTTCCTATCTCTCACTTTTTCCCAACCTCAAAAAGGGCTATCAAATTCAGGGAATAAAATTGTATTGTCTCTGTAGAGCACTTAAAAAGTGATGTTTGAATAGCATGACTCTTAATTTGCTTGTATAATTACCATGTTTTCTCTATTTATAAATATAACTTTTGACTTTTTATATTTAGTATTTTTGAAAAAGGAGTTTTGGTGGGTTTATACATAGGACTGCTTACTTCAAGGTTGGTGGTTCAAAACCATGAACCAATGTCCCTGGGTGGTACAAATGGTTGAGTGCTCCACTTTCCAGCAGAGGTTGTCCAGCGGTAGCTGGGAGGAAAGTCCTGCAGATTTGCTTTGAAAAGATTAAAACCTTGAAATTTCTATGTAGTACAATCATTCTGCTCTGCACATGTGAGGCCACCATGAATTAAAACCAACTGAATAGCAACTTAGGGGCTCTGGTAGCCTAGGGGGTTACACATTGACCACAAGTTCAGCTGTTTGAAACCACCAGCAACTTCTCATGAGAAAGGTGAGACTTTCTGCCCCAATAGAGATTTACAGCCTTGAAAAGCAAAGATGGTCCTATAAGGGCCCTACGTCCTACAAGGTCACTATGAGTCAGAATTGATTTCTGAATTGGTAGAGAGGCTGGTCTTAAAGACCTTTAGAAGTGCATTATAAAATCCCTGAAACCTAGGGTTAGGGAAAAAAAAATTAGAAGAAAAATCCCTGAAACCATAACAATGTAAATACCTTAAAATTTACTATCACCAAATTGTAATATATCAAAAAAATAATAAATATGAACCCAGGTAGTAATAGCACCATATTAAATAGAATTTGAAGGATTAACCTGAAGAGATTAATGGCAGGAAACAGTAATTTTCTTCACACAAATTTATTTATAATATAGTAGGAATTGTATTAGATGTTAAACTCAAATAATATTGATAAAAAGAATCAGAAACAATCAATAACTATTTCAATGAACATTTTATATTAAGTGTGAAGTAAAAGAACTTTCTATACTTACTTACCTGAAAAATGAAATCATTCAAATGCTTGGTGACTTGTGCACCTGAGTCATAGTCTATGCACATTATTCCTCAAGCACAAACCGTAGATTTGTGCTGAAGAGAAGAGCAGAGCTACCCACAATTCAGTCTAACCAAAGGTAAACAGGAAGTGTATTGGAAGGATGCTGGTAAGGCTCTCTGAAATGAAGGAAGAGCTGCATCTTTTCATTTTTCTCCTTGAAGAAACATCATTCTCTCATATCACCTCTCTTCCAAGACTTTAGTTCTAGGGACTCTAAACGTGAATCCAGCCATCTTCCTGACCAGAAAAGAAGAGACAGCTCTCTCCCAGCTCTAGTTGAAAATATATTGGGAGAAGAACTCTGATGGATTCCACTTGGGCCAGGTGATTGTGTTGCAAGCACCTTGGGCAGGGAGGTGGTCATGCCCACCTGTTAATAATGGTGCTGTTGGTAAGTGCCTTGTAGAAAATTTCAATTCATAGTGACAGAATAGAACATTCCCAAAACGGTTTCTAGGCTGTAATCTTGACTGATGCAAAGAGACTTGTGTTTCTCCTGGGGTGGATTTGAACAGCCAACCTAGCAATTTAAAAAGCCAGTGCTTTATCATGGTGCCATCAGGGCTCCTTGAATAACAATGATAGCTCACAGTAACAGCCTATCAATTACTTTGACACACACTGAACACAGATTGTTTCAGTTATTGTGATCCTCCGTCACTTAAATGCTGTGATGCTTCTTCATTTATACATCAAAACTGGCACAGAGAAAGGCCACATGGCTGAGAAGGGTTGGGCCAGGGAATACCTGATGCAGATAAGAAAGCATCTTCCCCAGGAGCCTGCAGACAGATCATGACCAGCTGATATATTGATTTAGCCATTGAGCCTCAAGAACTGTCAGGCAGTACATTATACTACCATAAGCCACCCAGTCGGTGGTATTTTGTCATGGGCACTCAGGGACGCGGATACAAGGGTATACTGCAACATATGGAGTCCAGCGGACTCGCAGAAAGCCATCCAAGTACAGAAGCCATCTTCTTCTTCACAAATCCCTGGAAATTGAGAGTGCCTGAGGCAGCCACAGAGTCACGCTGGCAGAGAGGCTGGTGGTTTCAAACTGCTGACCTTGAAATTAGCAGCTCAAGTCTCAAGCTCTGCTCATAGACCTCTAAAAAGTCTGGGTGTTTGAGCCCGCTCCGAAGCACCGTGGACAATTCACTGCCAAAGACCAGCGATGGGGAACTAAGGAGCACAATTCTATTCTGAAGCACAGGGGTTGTCATGAGTCATAAGTACCTGGATGGTGGCTGGTTTATTGACTTAATAAAAGGGAAGCAGGCTAACGTTTATTTGGTTCCTTCTGTGTACCAAGTCCCCATAAAACATGCATTAGCTCAATTGATCTTTATAAGTCTCTCTATGAGGGACGTCTTACTCTCTCTATTTTATAGATTCAGTATACTGAAGCTAAAAGAGGTGAAATCACTCAGCCCAGGATACATGACTACAGTTTGGGTAAATTGGTGTTTTACACACAGGTTTGACTTCAAAATGTAAGATTTGGGTGGATGTGGGGGGGTGGGTGTTAAGTTGGTTTGTTTTTCCCCCCTGCTGTTAATTTAATACAATTGATACTTGAATTCTGGTAAGAAAAAGACTAAGATTCTCAGCAAAACCCTTCAAGTGTACATTAAAGAATGTACGTTCCCTATGCTAATTTAAATAGCGATAACTTTCTTTGAATATAGATGATAGTTGTTTGTTGTTGTTGTTTACTTTTTATGGGACTACTAAATTTCAAGGAGCTCTGGGGCCACACACAAAAGACCCCACAACAACTCATTGTCATTGGTTTATTACAACACTGAGGACCCTGTAGGACAGGATGCAACTGCCCTTGTGGATTTCTGAGACTGCTACTGTTCACTGCCTTCTCTTTCTCCTACTACAGAAGTTCTCAACCTCTGGGTCACGACCCCTTTGGGGGTTGAACGACCCTTTCACAGGGGCTGCCGATTCATAACAGTAGCAACATTACCGTTATGAAATAGCAACAAAAATAATTTTATGGTTGGGGGGTCACCATCACATGAGGAACTGTTTGAAATGGTCGCGGCATTAGGGAGGTTGGGAACCCCCGCGTGACTACATACCTGATGCTCAGCAGCCCACTGCTTCCCCAGTAGGCCTGGTACCAGGGTTCCCTGAGAAGGATGAAGCAGTCCACTCCTCAAGATGTGTACCCTTGGATACCCTACTAAGCAGCTTGACTCGATACTATAGGTTAGGGACAAGGGGACGGCATTATGAGTTCGAATAGACTCAGTGGCTCAGGAAGTTGTGTTTGGGGTGAGTGTGTGTGTGTGTGTGTGTGTGTGTTGGTGGCACACTGATTAAGTGATGGGATGCTAAGTGAAAGGATCTACTACCCCTGTGTTGAAGAAAAGGCTTGGCAACCTGCTTCTATGAAGCAGGTACCATTGAAAGCCCCCGGGTACTTCTGTTCCCTCTGGGATCACTCTGAATTATTATCCACGCGATGGCAATGAGTACCAAGAAAAATGTTGGAGACTAACGAACTGTGACATGGAGGTATATTCTGGGGTGTATTTTTCAATACACCAGGCGTATTAATTTCTTAATACTATTATGAAAGAAGTGGCTGTGTTTAAGAGAAATTTGTTTTCTCACATTTCTTATTGTTTTTTTTTAGTTGAATTGAGTTGAATTCCTCTCCTAGTGGATATACAACAAAATGAAACACTGCCTAGCCCTGCGCCATTCTAACACCGTTATCTTCAAGATGCTGAAACTGAGCTCGGGACACTGGCCCACAACAGTGGCTGTGTCTTAGTTCACTTCAGCTTCCAGGCCTCGGATCTTTGCGTGTGGCACCTTTGGTGCCCATTTGCCCTGCGTTCTTGCTTCTATGCCCTCTCTGCTCCTTTCCTATTTCAAAACTGCTTGGGTTGAGACATACACTGACAGAGCCCATTAAAACAACAAAGCTAAATCAGCTTCCAAATAACTTTAGGACTCAACCATGGATTAAGACTTGCACGATCTTAATCCATGGGGCTGGGGACATGTGTTAATCCAGAATATCATGTAAAAGAAAAACAAAACTTCCATTTCTTATTGGCCAAGGTTTTGTGCCTGGGCAATTTTAGCTAGTTATTTAAACCCAAAGGGCTTTTCCTCGGGGCTGACTTAGCATGTGTGCTCTCTAAGGCTAATTCATCCCGAGAGTTGCCAACCAACCTGAAGACAGAGCAAACAGCAGTGAATTCCAAATAACTCAGGACGGCCGACATCACCTGATGCTATAGAAGCAGGGAATTCCACTTCAGAAATGAAGGCTTATGCTCTATTTCCTGACAATTTGGAAAGATTTGCACGACGCTGATAGCCCATTATGCTGTGACTGTGTTTTGTTAGATACTCATTTATTTTAATGCAAGTTTGCTTTTTCCTGCCAGTTTGTTGACAGTGCCTCGGTGAGTAGGTCTGTAATCTAAACTTTAAAGGAGGATTAAGCTTTATGGTATTTACCTAACTAAGCATTGGCATTGTGCTATCCTCTTATATATTTGTTACCGTGTAGCACAGGGGTCTGGGAGGGGCGATGTCGCTTTCATGTGGACCTTTTACATTTCATTGAGAGCTTTTGTAGAATTTTTTTAAAGTTCTGTTTTATTACCTAAAATTGTCATTTAAATAGAGCCAGGAATTAATGTAGAGCACAATACTTTTTATTATGTTTTAAATAATTCATTGAGATTATTATGCACACATAAATAACTGGAGAAATACACATACTCCATCTTCTCTTTTTCTTCTCTGAAATAGCATGAGGAATTACCAGGCTAATTAATACAATAATACAATAGTACAATTCTGATAGCCATATTGGAATCACCATATTGGTGCTCTGTATCTTTGAAGACAATGTGTTTACTGGGAAAGCCTGCTTATCTCTTTTGATGAATCTTACACTGCTGAAAAGCATTCAAACCCAGGTGTATTCTGGCTCATAGTCTCGGGACAGAAAAGAGAAGAACTCCACAGAGCTTCCCCACTGAGCCAGGTGGGCAGCACGATGCTTAACTCACTGTGCAACCAGGGTTCTGTTTACACTTCTAAGATTAGAAGAACATAGAACTGTATCTTAGAAACTTTCAAAATATTAATTGCCCCCAAATCAGAGATCAGCAATTCCTTGACAGAAAAAGAGGGAAATATATATTTATTCTAAGTAATCGCCTCTCAATAAAGTTCATTAACTTCTCTTAGCATGCTAGATTTAGAAGTTTCTCATTTACACCTTACCAAGTTTTCCACCATATCATACTATGCACATACCTTCCTGTTTTCTTCTTCTCTGTAGAAATAAAAACCTTGGGTTTTTAACAAGGTTAAGGGGTTTTAACAGATTTAAGATTTTTTAACAGATTTTTAAGCAGATTTAAGATTTAAGTCTAGAGCTTCAGGGAAGCTTGAGCCTCCCACAGCCTCGAGGAAGTGTAAATCACGATTGGTTGTCATTCATTCGTCTCACCGCGTTTCCTTCCAGAGATGGATCTAGGAGTGGACCAGTAAATCTTCTAAGAAATGCTTCCTGATTCGTAGCAAACGGTTGAAAAAAGAAATATCTCCTCTGCCAGGAAGAAAAAGAGAGTCCAGAGAGATGAATGGAGGAGCCTCTGGAGGGAGAGAGAGAGGGAATAATAAAGAGAGCGGGTCGATAAGAGGGAGAGATTGTGAGCGAGAAAGCAGAGAAGAAAAAGAAGTCATACAGGGACCATCGCAATCCAGCCTACCCGTTTAAAGCATAGGCAGCGCAAGGAGGGACTTCAGAGACGTGGAAATATAGTGCAAGCAGCACTGCAAGCCCTGGTGACACACCGGTGGAAGAAATGAAACATATAAATAAGACCAGTGTACCTACACTTGCAATATCCATGGGAGGCACCATCAATTAATTGCTCAACTACTAGCTAAAGGTGAGTGAGTGGTTCATACATACCTTGGACGACAGACATGGTTCTCTGTTTCCAAAAGGGCAAACCCTATGAATCAGTTTTATTCTATACACAGACGTCACCACAATTTAGATTGGACTCAGTGGCAAATAAACCACCATTCAGACCTGAGCAAATGCAAAGAGTAGATTACTGTCTGAGACCGAGCAAGAGACATAAGGAAAGATCCGTATGTGAAAAACATGGTAGAATATTCTAACAATGTTTGCTGTTTTACTTTAAAGAAGGGTAATAGATTTTATTATCATAAGATAAATATTAGGAAGAGTAGTAAAGGAAATAAAGGAGTTTTTATGTACTTATGATGTGAATAGGGAGCTCAGGTGGCACAGTGAGGGAAGCATTGAGCTGTTAAAAGTTTGGCAGTTCAGAACTCACCTCCTGCTGCAGAGGAGAAGGATGAGACTCTGTTCCCACAGCCATTTACAGACTCAGATACCTTACACAGGGTTACTACAGCTCAGAAATGACTCAGTGCTACTGTATTTAGTTTTGAAGGTTTAAAGGTAAGTATTCAAAATATGTATGGAATAGTTTACTTTGTTCCCTGATGAAATGATTCATCTATTAATAAAACCAAAGTAAAAGTCTAAAATTAGACACATTTTTGGGCACAATGCTTCCAATTCTAGGAATCTAGTTTAAGGAAATAATCTCAGATGTAGTACAAGATTATGTACAAGAATGTCTAACACTAGATTATTTATGTTAATAAGAACAAGAAACAAGCAAAGTAGCCAACAATAGCGGAAAAGTTAACTAAAGCATGAAATATTCTTACAATTAAATATCACAGTTCCAGTAAGATTATTTATTTAAAGAACATTTATTATCCTGAGAAAATGATCATTATAAAAATTTCAGGTGAGAAAAAAAAGCATAATTCAAAAACTAAGTGCATGATACAATTGTTATTTTGGAAAAAGAGGGCAAAATAATAAATGTATTTACACGCATATGCACACACACAGAGAGATATACACAAAATGAAAAAATGGCTAGAACTTTAAATTCAGTGTATCAATAATATTTATATCCAGGTAGTGAGCAGAAGGCATTTATCTTATACATAAACAAGTAAACAGGATTTTTTTACATGATAAATATAATTATTTACAAATAAAAATAGAAAATCTTAAAGCAGTTCAAAACTAAATCTAAAGAAAACATTTTATTTATAGAAATGAACAAGGCAAAAATATAGAATTTCATAAAGTAATAATAGTAGGTAACAAACCATAATGTAGGTTGAATATAGGAAATGGCATTAGGGCAATGGAAAGCAATATGTTCTAATTATTTATTGATAATGAAGTTACTATTAACTGAATAAATATCTTATATCGCTACTAGGTTTCTTTGTTGTGTAGTATGTCAATAAATTTGCATTGTTGAGGGTAGAAACACTGGTAAGAATCCTAGTGGATCCTACTTTGCAGGATTATTGTGAAGATTGAAGGAGCTAGTAGAGACAAATCTTAGAGTGATGTTTAACACATCATGAGTATGAACTAAGTATTAGCTACTACTATTGTCTGTCATTTCTGTTGGTGCTATTATCAAGATGCTTAGTGGTGCTGTGGGTTAGGTATTCCGGGGGTAATCAGAGGGTTGTAAGTTCAAATCACCATCTGCTAGAAGGGAAAAGGAGGCTGCCTGCCCTCATAAAGATATAGCCTCAGAAATCCAAGAGGAGTTCTTATGAGTCAGAATCACTTTGAAGAGAGTGGGTTTTGTTGTCCTTATTACTGGGTCTGAAATATACCCATATTGATCACTCTAAACTTCTGGGGGCAAAAAAACCATACCTAGCTGGCATCCATTCCCCTGTGATTTTACTCTGAAACTTTTCAAAACTAAGCAGGTTCCACTTACTTTTGAATAGTATAATCTATTTTCCATTTTGTTCAGCAGAAAAAAAATATTTAAAGTGAAACATAGGAAGCTCTTGACTTGCATGTCTAAGAACATTTTCTTTTCTTTTTTT
>NW_022111377.1:4596848-4617616 GCF_000313985.2 Echinops telfairi
TCCCCACCAATTTGGATCGCTTGTTGTTCCCTTGTCCCTGGGTTTGTTATCCCCTCTTCTTCCCTTCCCCCCTCCTCCCCCTCTCTCATGTCCCCACGGAACTGTCAGTCCCGTTGTTTTCTCCTCCAGATAAGATAAAATGAAATTCAAATTACTAAGTTTTTGAGGTTCAGCTATTAAAGTCTAACCTTTTTATCTAAGAGATAACCTCTTTGCAATGTGCACATAATTCACTAGTGGGGGAGTACTGACATCGTCTCAGACGCGGGCGTGATGGCTAAACATCTTCCTACAGAACTGAACTTTAATTTCTAAGAATCGAATTTCTATTTGCAAGTACCTAAGAAATATGAATCACCTTTCAGTTCACTGAATGACTCGATTCTTGAGGTCTTTGAGATCTAACGTTCAAGCACTAACCAGTCACTTTCACGTTCTAGCGAGCAACCATTGTACTGCAGGAAGCAGAGGGAGTCAACCCATCACTTCCTTTCTCTTTTCAGTATGAATAAAAGCAGTCCCATGAAATATCTGGTAGGTCTTAAAGAAAATTCTAACTAATTTCCTATCTGAAGCAAACATTTCAGGAAATTTTTGTTTTTTTTATAAAGGTTTTGCTAAACATGTACTAACAGACATTGTAAGAAGGATAAAAAGTAATTTCTACCTGTTAAGACATGAGACAGATTTCCAAATTTATGAATCAAAAAATTCATTAATGTAAAATTAATCTTAAAACCTTTACTTGGGGTGAAACTTAAAAAGTGATTCTTTGAAAATCTTAAATAAATCTTAAATATTTTTACCCCAGGGGAAAGAAAATGTAAATGGACATTTATTGAGTTTGTAAATATGTTCATTTCTGTTCTAAGTCCTTACTGGCATAGCTTATTTGAGATTTAAAAATGTACATGGTATTAGTTTTCCAAATAATATAGAGATATAGGTCATAAATTAAGTGGTATTTCAAAATCTGTTCATATAGTATTATGTAACTAGTACCTCTTTAAAATATATACTAAAAAGAAAGGGCACTTCCTGATTCCTATATTTCATGTACCAATCTTGGTTACTCTCTCTAAGTCAACATTTTAATCTGTGCCTGCTCTAATTCTGTTTTCATTAGAGTTTGGTTGTGTTCTGGACATTAATGTCATCAACACAGCTTTCCTATTGAATAAGAAAAGTTTATCTGCCCGAGAGCCATTTGTTGAAAGTTCGTCGATAGGTAATTCTGTGAAGATTCCCTATCTGTGACTAAGTGACATGCTCAGCAAACAGACCTTGTTTAGAAAAGCAAACAAACAAACAAACACTATTTGGGCATTCCCAGGCTAAGACATCATCTTCCTTTATCCCACTCTTGAGCTAAAGAGTGAGCTAAAGGGCTGACGGTGGTCCAGAATGACCATTTGCCATGAGAACCAATGACAGAGTTGAGACTCATTCCAGTGTTCTGACTCCAGTTATGACTGTACATTGAGCTTTCCTGCAGTGTACTTGCATTCATCCAGCATATCGCATGAGCACAGTGGGCAAAACATACCACAAGATACTCCCTCCCTCATAGCCACCGTGGAGGACAGGGTAGATCCGCCCTGTGGTTTCCAAGACTGTAATTCTTTATGGGAGTGAGTGCCTCAGAGTGGCTGGTGGCTTTAAACTGGGGATCTTATGGTTAGCAGCCCAACCCACAGAGAGAATAAAAACCTCTGGGAATCGAGGGGAGTTTCCAGTTTTAAAGAAGCACTGGTGCTGTAGCAGATTCTGCGTCGGGCTGCTAACACAACGGTCAACAGTTTGAATCCACGAGCTGTTCCATGTGGAAAAGATGGTGCCCTGTGCTCCTTTGAAGATTTATAGTCTCAGAAATCCATAAGGGCAAGTTTACTCTTAGAGAGAGAGGTGGGGGGGCGGGGAGGAGGAGGAGAGGAATCTAATTTCAAATATGGTAAAAATAAATCTCACTGAAGAGAAAACATTCAAAAAATATTTGAAAGATATGAGCATATTGGAACAGCAGCTATTTAGGGGAATACCTAATGCAGGGGTCACAAGGCAGCCGCATTCTTGATAATGTTTGAGAACTATCAGGGAGGACAGCACCAATGAGGAAGAAGGAAAGGAGAGAGTACTAGGAGGTTAGCTAGAAAAGGTAATGGGATCCAGGGTACGCAGGGGCTTCTAGGCAATTGTAAAGCATTTGACTTTTACTCTGAGTAACATGAGAATGTTGTAAATTATTATGAGCAGAGAAATGACATTATCTGTCATGTTTAAAAGGATTACTCTAGAAGCTTTGTTCAAATTAAACTGTAGTGGGGAGAGATTAGAAGTATATCGAGTTAAGAGGCTCTTGCCGTAATCTGGGTACGAGCTGATGGTAGGACAGAGAAGATGGAAGCAGGTAACATGATAAGTAGTGATTTGATTCTGGATGTATTCTGAAGATAAAGCCAACATGAGCATCTGATACATTTTCTGAGAATATGAGAGAAAAAGAGGACTCAAAGATGCCTCTGAGTCTTTTGTACTAGAAAACGTGGAAAGAATGGAGTTGGTTTTTTTTAAACAATTGATATAGAGAAGGCAGTGGATGAACCTAGTATTATAAGGATGATTCTAAGTTCCATTTTACGCAAGCGCCCATTAGAGATCCACATAGCAGTGTTCAGTCCGGAGACTGGGAGAGAGATCTGGTTTGGAGATCAAAATTTGGGACTCAGGCAGATAGATGTTATTTCAAGTCACAGAATTTGGAGAGGCTGGCACAAATGTAAGTGGCCACTGAACAGAGGAGAGAACCCAGGCCTGAGTTCTGGACCACCGGATCAAAGAGACTGGACGGAACTGGTACATTTAAGAAAGATCGATTAGTGAAGTGGAAGTGAAGAAAGAGAAGTGTCAAAGAGAAGTGACTGACCAACTCCTGTGATGCACAGAGACTGAATTATATTAGAATTGAGCACTGGCAATTATTTTCAAGCAAAGCATGAGGATGGCACATGCATATCTCAGTTTGGCTAGACCAGGTCCAATTCATGTCTGTTGACCTCCAACATATACTCATTTGGATAATAAATCATGCTATTAAAGTCATATCTAAAGCAATTGAAGGACATGGGAGAAGCATTTCATAGGACAGTAAATGAAATGATAGAGGTGTGCACTGTGCTAATGAAAATTATTATGAGAGACTAAAACACACTAGAGATGCTGTTGTTTGGGAATCGTTGAGTGTTGTGGATATGGTGCACATTTAAAAAAATCTGAACAGTGCCACTCGAGATGAAAATCACATACAAAGGGGGGAAAGATGGAGAGGGGATTTAGAATCGATGGGCTTGTTGTGGAGCCAGTGCATACACAGATGAAATGATATAAAGTAGCCGTGCACAGAATAGAATAGAAATAAGAGTTAGAGATCAGAAAGATGAGATGAAATATAGGAACATTGTGCTGAGTAGAAACAGAAATGGCCATGAACAATATTGCCTATGGCACAAAAAAAATGTTAAGGAATAAGGGCTTTTAAGGAGGCTGGAAAAAATTATTGAAAAGGTATGAAGAAAAGCAGGTGAATAGGGTTCCATAAGGTAAAGGAGGAAAATAACAAAGCAGATATATCTGACACCAGAACCTTCAACTTGTCATGATCGGTGAGGGGATGGCTCCTTAACATAGATGCAGTCTAGCAGAGTAGATCATTTCAGACTTCTGCTACTCACCATGGGGAACTCCCCGCTCCCCCTTTGCCTTTGTCTTTGTCTGACCAGATCTTGATCAATTTTAAGGTCTCAATCTATATGTTGCTTTCTCAGACCTGTTTTCCAGGATCACTAAATCGTGTTCATCTTCTTAATGCTTCTTGATCATCTTCTTTCATAAGACATGTAATCTTTCAGCTTCAAGAAAGAAGAAGTTTAGTCAATTTGGTTCTCCACTATTAGTACCCAGCTGGCTTTGTGCCCACGGTGGCAGTGGTATCCTAGAGGACTAACATCGGATCTGTCTCAGCTTTCCATCTGTCTTGCTCTTCACTGATTCTGCTCCAGGACCTCGATCCCTTAGGTAAAGCCCTTGAATTCTGTGATAGTTTGGTTTTGTGCCAATTGATTTTGTGTCTCTAGAGAACTGTAGCCTGGATGGATTACCTGGAGCCATTTGGTCTTGAAGAATGTTAAATTAAGAAAAATCCGATTGGATTTGTTTCTTTAGTCTAACCAGACTAATACAATTATTAATCCTTTACTATAAAATGATATTAAGACACATTATAATGTTGCCCAATGACTAGACATATAGGTCAGTGGAACAGAATAGACCCAGACCAATATAAACAGTCTTTGAGAAAAGATGAAAGTCAATTCAATGGAGAAAAGATAGCCTCTTAAACAGTGTTAGGACAACTAGATCCACGTGCAAACAAATAAATCAATGTAAAACTTCAGAATGTAGCAAAAATTAACTCTCTTTTTGAGCATCTTCTGAAGTTTGGAGACCTAGAACTTGGAAAAATATCTAGTCATATAGAGAACTGGCCTCAGGTTTCCTCACTGATAATGTCCCAGTGGTATGTGGACCATTAGTCGATGTATAACTAAACTGTGAAAAGACCCACCTGACACCCATATTGAGATGGCAATAGCGCAGGTGCTGTTCACAGCTTTTATGAAGTTGAGAAAAGACATAATCCTGGATGAATCACAGTGCTAGTAACAATTGAGTAAACGAGATGACCGAACAATGTTGTGAATACACTGAATGATATTGACATATATTAAAACATGCTGAAAAGATGAACTTCATATTTTGTTGCAAGACATATCTATATCTCTCAATATATGTATGCAAACCACAAACATGCACACTCATACTCACTGTTGTAGAGTCATTTCTGTTCATGGCAACCCTATAGAACAGGGTAGAACTGCCCTTTGGGGTTTAACTCTCTGGGGACTAGAAAGTCCCATCTCTCTCTCTCTCTCTTTAGCCTGTTAAACAAAGGAAAAAGGACAACAAATTGTGTGCATATATATACATAATGTGTATATGTAATAGAAATATATACTTATATATAATTTACATATAATTATATTATAGAGAAACATATTTCTCTATATAAATAGCTTCCTTAATTATATGTGTATATTTCTATATGTGTACATATTATGTATGTATCCATGTAACTTGCCTAATTTTTGAGGTTTAAAAGCATATATATTAAAAAAAAAAAAGCATATATATTTATAGAAAGACAGAAAGAGAGATAAAGAGAGAAAGAGCTCAGGCTTTCTACTCCCAAATCTTTAAAGACTAGGAAACCCAAAAAAGAAGTTCTACCTGTCATACAAAGTCACTATGAGTCAGAATTGACTCCATGGCCATAAGATGGTAGCATGTCTTGCAGTAAAATATAGAAATATATCTGTACAAATACATGTTATGTATAAATCCACATAATATGTTGTCTGCTTCCCTCTTTTCCTTTTTGCATTCTTGATGATATTTTTCCCACATACTTAAACCCAATCCCTCACTTCCATGGTGTCTCGCCTTTTCTCTTCCTTTTTCTCAGATTCTCAAATACCTATTTAAAATGATTCATTAGCCTACTGAGTTGGAGTCAGTGATTTACTGCTCTTTGAGATAAAATATTCTATTTTGATGTGAAGAGTGCGAAGTGCAGAAATTAAAAAAAATATGAGCCCTTGTGACCCAAGAAATAGCTTAGGAGTATGTATATATTATGAGTGATTTTGTGAAATTACTGCAAGTAACCCCCAAATTCTTATTTTATAATCTTAAAAAGAGAGCTGCTCTGTAGAGAGAATTAAGGCAAGTGACACCATTCCATTTCAGTTTTATTTATGCTATCTTTATTTTAAACCTTTTTTTGTTTGTTTTTATCTTTTCTTCAGGTCTTAGATCAGCGATTCTCAACCTATGAGTTGCGACCCCTTTGGGGGTCGAAGACCCTTTCACAGGGGTCACCCAATTCATAACAGTAGCAAAATGACAGTTATGAAGTAGCAACAAAAATAATTTTATGGTTGGGGGTCACCACAACATGAGGAGCTGTATGAAAGGGTCATTAGGAAGGTTGAGAACCGCTGCATTAGGTTATCTCCTATTCCTCCCTTCCTACCTCACTGGCATGGAGTCAATGATGACTCATATTGGCCCCTGTGTGTTTCTGAGACTGTACCGGTAGACAGGAGTGGAAAGGCCACTCTCTCTCCTGCGGAGCTGCTGGTGGAATCCAAAGGCAGACCCCATGGGCAGCCCAACGGATAACCACTGAATCACCAGGAGTTGACCTAAGTCATCCAGTCTAGTGGACATAAAATCCTCCAACTACCACACTTTGACGCACAATCAATGTTCATGGAAGCCAAAACCCAATCCAAAGAAATCATAGCAACATAAAATGAACCATAGCTATAAAGTCCATTCTGACACATAGCAAAGCTATCCAGGGTTTCCCAGACTGTAAATCTTTACAGAAGCAGAGCATCTGACCTTACCTTTCTTTCCCAGAGCAGGTGAGAGGTTTGAACTGTTGAACTTGTTTACAGCTGCGTAAAAATCAAAGGCTGTAGTTAATTGGAAAGTCTCCATATAAAACCTTTTGGAAGTATGAAAAGTCAAGAGGTAATTTTTCAGAGTAGGGCACACCTTACCCAAGTCACAGTCATTTTAATCATCTCATATGCATATGAAAGCTGTACAATGAATCAAGAAGCGTGAAGACAAATTGATGAATTTGAGTGATGGTGGAAGTGAAGAGTATTGAATATACAAAGGCTTCCAGGAGAATGAACGCATCAGTGTTGGGAATAGTACACCCAGAATGCTCCTGAGATGTGACGAAGGCACAACTTTGTCTCCAACACACATTATCAGGATGGATCAGTCCCTAGAGAAGAGCGCCATGCTTGGTAAAGTAGAAGGTAAAGTTAATGAAAAAGACCTCAAATGACATGGGTGGACACAATGGTTACAACAGTGAACCCACACATGGCAAAGATTTCAAGGGTGGCATGGAGGCCAGAAAATGCGCCTTTTTGTTCTGTTAAGGGCAGCTCTAAGTATGAACCACGCCAGTAGCACCCAACAGCAACAACTGAGAGGAATGACTGTGACTATATTTTCCTGTCCTTGTTGGCCATTTTCACATGCTATCGACTGCACAAGAACTGGATGGAGGACCCAAAACCAAGGATGTTACTTTGAGGATGAAGGTGCTCCAGATCCACACCATGATATTGCCCATGATCTCATACACATGTGAAAATTGGGCATTGAATAAGGAAGACCAAAGAAGAATCAATGCATGTGAACGGTTATGCATGGGAACATTGAGAGTACCATGGTCTGTTAATAGGACGAATCGCTCTGTCTTAGAAGAAGTACTGTGTTCCTTCGAGGCATATTGTCAGGTGAGACCAGTCTCAGGAGAAGGACATCATGTTTGGTAAAGAGGTTGCAAGAAAGAGACAGGTCCTCAATGTGATGGGTTGACACTGTGGTGGCAATAATGGGCTCAAGTCCGGGAACATTTGTAAGGATGGCACAGGCCCACATAGTGTTTCGTTGCTCTGCAGAGGGTGGCTCTGGGTTGTCGCCAACTGGGTGGCACCTGACAACAACAACATCTGGAGATGTCTTTTTCATATATCTGACCATTTTTCAACTGGGTTGTTTGTCTTTTTGTTTTGAATTATAAGTGTTTTTATTTATATGTATATAATAAAATATATAGGCATTAGTCTTTATTGGACATATGATTTGTAAACATTTTCTTCAGTTCTGTGGATTGCACTTTTACTATCTTGATAATATCCATTGATACATGTATTTGCTTTCTGTTTCTTAAAATGCATGTAGAGACTTTCTTAGAAAACAGATCTGTTTCTATTTTCACATTAGTAACTCAACTGAATGTAAATTTTCTTACATCTAAAATGCATATAATAATTTAGCACAATACCTAAGAAGAATAACTTCTCAATATATACTAGCGTCATTAATCTTATTATTTTTTAAACCTTGGTATGTTTAAATTAAATGAGGGATGTAGACACTTTTAAATAAACATACATTTATACACATCACTATTCTCCACACACAGTGTTCCTACTATGTGTAAAGATAGGAATCATCCTGGTGGTGCTGTTGGTTAGGGGTCCGGGGCTCACCATCGGAGGTCCAAGATCGGAGGTCCAAGGTCAAGGGAGAATGATGAGACTATCTGCTGTGTAAAGATTTACAATCTAGGGAACCCTAGAGAGGGTTCATCGGAATTAGAATAAATTCAACGGCACTGAGTTTTTTTGTCAGGGAATGGAACAGTGGATTCAGGGCTGGACTGCTAATCAAAAAGTCAGAGGTTCAAACATACCAACAGCTCCATGGGAGAAAGATGAGGCAGTTGGCTTCAGGAAAGACTCACAACCTCAGAAGCCGCATGAGGCAGTTCCGTCTCTACTAAAGGATATGATCAATGATTTCCTCCAGCTGGTGAAATGTCACCTTGCATATCCAATCATAGCATTTTAAGTGGAAAAGTGAGTGTATTAAATAGATAGATGGACGAGGGACATAAATTTATTTCCTTCACAATTTAAAAGTGAAACTATCTTGATCTATCTTGACCTGGCATCAGAATGTCTCAACTTGAAGGCAAATAATTTATGCTAGTGAAGCTACCCCCTGTATGACAGATTTAAATTCCAATTAATTGTCACTGGAGCTTAGAAGAACTCACTTGTAACTAACGATCCTTAATCTTGATAAGTTTGGGGACTTTATTACAACTTGATGATCAGGCTTACTTCTCTTTAAATATATAAATTGTATTCAATTTTGACTGACCCAAACTATTTCATTTATATTCAAGCAACACTTTGTGTCACAGTTTAGAACAATCATGAAAGCTTCTGTCTGAAGTCCACAGCACACAGCAGAACAAGACTCCCCCAGGTCCTGCATCATTCTCACCATCTGTACTCACAGAATCCCGTAGACAAGTACCATACCACGACAGAGTCCCTCCCATTGACAACTAGTCCTGTCATAAAGCACCTAAGCCAGACAGTAGGAATTTACTTTCACATTAACTTTTTTTTCCTGCTTTGCGCTAACATTGAAGAAAGAATTTATTAGCAATAAAAGAGACAGGTCTCAACAAGGAAAAATCTCCTAAAATGCGGCTTATATGCTATCATTTTAAAAGTATCATTCTAGAAAACCATTTCACTGTTGGAAACATTTTAGAAAAAGATTACATTACATATTTTTTAGAATGCAAAATATATAGATGGAATTGGTGCTCCCATTAGGAGGAAGTAAACTTAGGGCAAAGCCCACCAGTGGGTGAAGTGTGAAATCTTTAAATATAATATTTATTATGTGCCCAAATTAAACATACTTAAGCTATAAGGCTAGTGAGATCTGAGGAATATTAGAATATTTTCATATGTTGTGTACGTATTTGAATGTGTAGGGGGGAAAGTGCTTAGGGGAAATAATCAAAGTTCAAAGCATCCCTTTCCAATAAAGAGCCTGACAGTATTTTCTGTGTTTTTAAAATACTCTGTAATCTGGATGATTTCATAAATTAAGTGAATAGAATAAGTTATGAAGTACCTTATTGCTTATAAGAAGTCCTGAGAGCATGTAGCTTAACACTCAGCTGTTAAGCAGAAAGTTGATGGATCAAACTGAACCTTGTACCCCACAACCTCCCTTGTCATAACCCTAAGGAACTATTGATCCAGTAACTATCTCTGTGGATTGCTTATCCTGAATTTCATATAAAGAAAATCACACATAAAAATAACAACAAAATAAACTGTAGAAGAATCTTAAATACAAAAGAAACTAGATGACAGAGAAACTAGAACAAATTTTAAATATTTCAAAAGGGAGAACAATGATAATTTAACCTAACTGTATCTATAGTCAGCCTCTTTCCAATGCACTCGCTCGGATGACAAGACTACTCACATCCCTGAAAATATCTGAGGGAGTTCGTTAAAGGCTAAATCTGTGTGGGACTTTGCAAAATATGTTTTGGGCTTTCACTGCCATCTGTAACCTTCAGAAAACAGAGTGCTTAGACTTTAAGCTCTAATACAATTCCTTCCTCTGGTTTTGTATTGTATTATATCTAATCCTTGAATCACGCAGGCCATTGTACTTCTTCCATGTGGATTTAGGTAACTTTTCATGTAGATGGCTGCTTATTTTAAGATAAGCCTTTATGAACTAAGATGCTATTCTTTCTGATAGCCAGGCACCTACTGATTTCTTCAACACTTAGGTACAGCACCAAGTGACCACTTCATGAGGGCAAATATTGAGCAGGGTCACATCATAAGAACTAATTTTTCTTAAATTGGAGTTTATAATTAAGTTTGAGCTCAAAAATCTTATCGTATATCTAAAGTTACTATATATCCCTAGAAGGAGCATTATCAGCATGTAGATAAATAATTTAAATAATCTCCATGAGGCATTTGGTAGTTCTAAAATAGTATCATTAATCTAGCTGATGGCATAAATTTTAAAGTACTTTTGAGAAAAGGAAATCTATAGGAAAGCTTTTCGAGATAAAATACATGGGATATTCACTTATGCAGGTTAAAAACAAGTTAACTGAATAGTTAGACACCAGGCAAAAATTTCAATCACTCTTATTCATTTTTGTACATGGGGTGCGGTATTGGTCCTGTTTCATTCTTCTGAAGAAGGAGATCCAATTTTGTCAGAACCTTTTGTTCAAGAGACTGTCTCTTTCCTATTGTGTTAGTCTGGATATACTAGAGAGACAAATCCAGGGAGACTCATATGTATATAAGAAAGAGGTTTATATATAAGAGCAACTGAATATTAAGAAAATGCCCCAACCAAGTTCAGATCAAGTCCATAAGTCCAATATGTCTGATTCCAATCTATAAAGTCCTCTGCAGACTCATGAAACACATGCTATGATGCCAAATGCAGGAAGATCACAGGCCAGTAGGTGGGAAGTCTTATAAATCCAGTGGCATTGTAAGCATCTCAGCGCGGGCAGGGGTCTCCACGTGGCTGCTCCAGGTCCAAGGTTCTGGTTGCATCAGGGTAGGTCCATGTGGCATGTCCTCAGGAATGTCTCACAGGGAGTCAGCCTTGGAGAATCTCCAAGGAAGTCACCCGAGAGAGAGTGTCTCCCACCTCCAAGGAGGAAAATACAGGAGTTGCCAGAATTCTCAGCAAAAGGTAATGCCCACTCCGAGCTCTCATTGGCTATGATCCAATTGACAAACTAGACTCCACCCCTTCATTCTTAATCCTATCAAGTCCCAAATTGACACCAGATTATGTAACATCCTCACCTATTGTTGTTTTTTTTTTCTTTGTACAGTTTTATTGGCACTTCTTCCATACAATTCAATAGTTCAGTCATTTCAAGGAGAGTTATACAGTCATTATCACAGTCAATTTTAGCATATTATCTTCTTCCTTGTACTTCTTCCTTGTACTTGTACTTATTATTATTTTTCACCTTGATTTATGCCCCATCAACAAATAAAGATCCTGAAGGTTCCACTCCCACATGCTGTACTTCACTCACATCACTGTGGTCGACTCTACTTGGAGAAAACACTCCTCCTCAACCACATGTCAAGTGCCTTCAGACCAGAGGGTCCAGACTCTGGCACTATCTCCAATCATGTTCCACGTTATGCATAAGGTTTTCATATGTTACTTTCTCTGAAGTGGGTAGTCAATTCCTTCTTCATAGTCTGTGTATTCTTTATCTGGAAGCTCTGCTGAATCCTGTTCACCCCGCTGGCATCTGAAATGCCAGTGACATAGCTTCCAGCATCATAGCAACACACAAGCCACCACAATACAACACAATACCTCACCTATTGTTTTTTAACTCTTCGTTGAAGAGCAGTTGCCTGTAGGTGGATATAAATATTGGTGGGTTTTCTATCCTGCTCCGTTGTTCTATGTACCTATCATTGTACCAGTACCAAGGTTGTTTTAACTACTGTGGCTGGGTAATAAGTGCTGAGGTTGAGTGATGGAAGGCCTCCTACTTTCAAACCAATCTTTGGGTTGGCAATATGCTTCCATAAAGACGAACAGTGTCAGAAACTCTATGGGCAGGTTTTTGCTGGCCCATAGGATCACTCTGAGCTGGAATCGACTCGGTGTCAATGGGTTTTAGTGAATACTTATAGAAGATTCCTTTACATTTCATATGACTTCATACGAATATGTCCAGATAATCACTATATCCATTTTAAACAGTGAGAAAAGTTGCACCAAAATTATTAAAGAGATTACCTAGGATCATGCAAGAAGTAAATAGAAGAGTTGAATATAAACCAATACTTTGTGATTCTATCTCCAGACACTTAACTCCCTACAACAGTGCCTCAAAACAACTGAATGAAACTCTTAATCTAGCTATTTTTAAGTACCTCGCAACTATTCCTTGTTAATATTCTTGACATAAGTTAGTGTATTATTCTTTTGCCTTCTTAATTTATAATGACAAAATAGACTCTGGTAATTGTAGTATCATTCGAGGGGCAGTTTTCATCACTTTATTATTTTTAATAGCAAAAGATGATGATTTATGAAAGCTAATGGTATTAATGAGGACACATGACAAAGACGAACAATTTATAAGAGTTAACTTACTGGAAAATTTAAGGTAAGAAATGACAGTATGCATTATCTGATTGACACTTAGCCAACTCAACTCACTTTACACTGCTAAGCAGGCACTCCTAAAGTCGTGGAGTGAAGAGATAGAACCGGCTGTTATATCTGTTAAAGAGTTAGCATTTCTTTTGTAAGTTTGCTTTTCTCTAAAGTCAGGAATGACATCCTATCGCCAAGTAGTTGTTTGATAGCACTGTTTTCCAGCTGTCCGTGCTACTTATATTGTAGGGATTATTTCTGATTTCCTTCTGACCATTATCCTTAATCATTGATGACACTTCTGAGTTAAGTTACCCCCCAAACAAACCCACTGTCATTGAGTCCATTCTGACACTCGGCGGCCCTGTAGGACAGAGTAGACCTGCTCCAGAGGACATCTGAACATTGAAATCTTGAGTGAAGCAAACAGCCTCATCTCTCTTCCCATTGGAACTACTAATCTTTTCGTTAGCTCCCAATGCTTGACCCACTGTCACCAGAGTGCCTGATGAATTACACTAGGTTAACAGAATTCTTTTTTTTTTTTTTCAAATTTAAATTTACTTCATTGAAAAACATAACCCGTGTAAAATATAATGAAACAAGTTATGACATTATCTTGGGTTTTTAAAAATATTTGCTTTATTTTACAATTAAAAACACATGAAAAATGTTACCTAGGCCATTTTTCTCATCTCTTTTGGCTTAAATACATCCCCCATTATGGGGTAGAATGCATCAAGTCTTTGTGTCCAAAGTCTGATGATGATGTTTCTTTCTTTCTCACTTGCTGTTTTTACAAAGGTGCCAAAGTGACCTTTTATGCCTTTTTCCGTTAAGCTGAGTCCCTTCCTTGGAATTTGATTAGTTCTCGGTCCTTTCCCCTGATATCTGAAGGCTTGTGGTAGTCTCAAAGCCCTTGTTGTAATCACAGCTTTCGGTATGCACTCTGGTCCTTTGCTTGCTTATCTTTCTCAGAAAACAGTGTGCAGAACCTTCTTTGCCACCTTTTCTCCCCTCATCTGTTTACCTCGTTTATTTTTAAAATTCTTATTATTCTCACTTTCTATTTACTTCGAGGCATGATTTGTCCAGTTTATTTCCTCTCCTGTTTCCTTTCCTCTTGTCATTCCGAGTTTTTCCTACTACTTTTAAAAATCTCGCTTCATTTCTGTGATTTTAAATTTCTTGTTCATGTTATCCATGGATGTCTTTTTTGTTTCACTGCCATTTCACTTATTTTCTCTAGTGAGCTACACTTTTAATCTTTTATATGTGTGTCCATGTCTTTTCCCCCTGTGTTTCCTTTGTCTTTCATAATATTAGTTAGCTATGGTTTCCCTTTGTCTTTAAACTAACTTTAACTTTCTACAAGACTTGACTATAATACTTTTCTTTTGCCATTTTCATGTAAATTTAGGTCCCTTGACATTTTAGAAGTAGAAATGGTCTAATATAGAGTCTCTACTGCACAAAGCTCATTTTCCTGTTGATTTTGGGTAGCCTTCATACATCGACTCTTACTTCTTGTGATCCCCTATCTCTTTTCCACATTTTACTTTATTAGACTTTGTCTTTAACTGTCTTCTGTTGTATCTATTGTGTTCATTTAAAACATTCCCATTGCATTTTGAAATCATATTCTGGAAAGTCATCTTTGATCCTTGAGAATCCTTGGTAGCTGGATCTCTGCAATCACTTCAGACCTTGCAACATATCCATTACACTCACTCCGTAGTTCATTGGTAAAAACTCACCTCATTTTGGCTGTTTAATTCATGTTGACTACCACGTTATTTGATAAATAACTCTTGCCTGTTGGAGACTTGTTCTTTTCTTAGGTTTATCACCCTCTTATTCTCTTTGCATCCACCCTCACCGAGTCTTGTGGCAGCTGGTGGTGTGTCTAGATCTGCTTGTGATGCACATTTTAGAGGATATTTTCTCATTTAACTTTGTTTTGAGTTTATCTGTAGGTTATTTTTTGCCTTGCCCTCCAGTTGCTTTGTAAGACAGTGTGTGGGGGTCAATGGTTTAAAATCTGCACATCAATATCACCTTCTTTCCCAACCAATTGTGTGAAGAACATGAATGGTGGTAGACATAAATCAACGGCATTTAAGGAAGTTCAGGACTTTCAAAAATGCTTAAAATAAGTTGTTTTCTAAACGATTCTTAAATACACTATTTTTATGATTTTCCTGGAGTTCACAGCAGATAATTAAAGTATCAAATGGTGCATGTTTTTCACATTGATAATAGTACAGAAAACAATTACCGTATATATTTTCATGGATATTTTAACTGTTCCTTAGTGATCTTGACTACAGGTAATAATCATTCATAAGAAGGACATCATAGTATCCATTGTAAATCATGTTCTCCTTATGTTCTGTATGTTACAGAGAATTGACCTTTCTGGTTATGGTCCACGACGCCCACAAAGTGATATAAATGTTGTGTGTACTGCCCTCGCAAAGACTGGACAGTTTACTGTTGGTGGTGGTAGGTGCCCTTGAAACAATTCCCACTCATAGCAACCTCCTGGACAATTGATGAAGACAGTGCCCAGTCCCACACCATCCTTGCAGTTGTGGATGTTTTAGCCCACTGTTTCAGTCACTGTGTCAATCCACTTGTAAGGGCTGCCCTCTTTTTGAATGTCCCTTTATTTTGCCAAGCATGATGTCCTTTTCCAAGGACTGAGCTCTTCAGATTATAGTCCAAAGTACTTGAGATGAAGTCTGGCCATCCTTACTCCTAAGGAGTATTCTGCCTGTCCTTCTTCCAGAGCAGATTTGTTTGTTCTACTGAGAGTCCATAGTAGCTTCAATATTCTTCACCACTGGTTGTTCTGAGGCTTTCATTATTCAATGTCTAACTTCCATATGCATATGGGACGACTGAAAACACCATGGCTTGGGTCAGGTACACCTTAGTCTTCAGAGTAACAGTCTTGCTGTTCAACTGTTTGATAGTTTTAGATGAGGAAAATAAAACCTAAAAAGGTTGAAAGACAAAGATTTTTAAAATGTCAATATAAAATTCAGAACTAATTTTCAAAAGATCTAACTCATCTCCTAGCTTCACTTCTTTACTATTTAGCTGTTTGTTAAATAAATCCAGGATATTTTTAACTTCTGATATTTTTATTTTTCATCACTTATCTGATCCTACAGTCCTTAAAATTGAAGATTCTATATTTGTTTATTAATTTACCTTCACATTAAAATATGTTCATATGAAAAGTATTGCATGTACTATGATATTTATATAATCGTTTTAATCTTAAAAAAATATTTGTTCTGTTTCAATATTTTCTTGAGAAACATCTCTCCATCAAAGATCAAAAATATGCATCTCTAAGGCAATGAAAGTGTGAATCTGAATATATGCGTATATACATATGTATATATGCATAATATATGGACTATATATGAATATATATAATTATGTACAGATGAAGCATGCTTGGTTTGGGTCTTCAAAGATGAGAGAGCCAATGTATGTAGAGATTTTTTATAGGATATTCCAGTAACATAATATTATAATCTCTTCATAAATACAAATGATATACATGTTTATATTACCAAGTTTTCAGTCCGAATATTCATAATCACAGTATGTATTGTTTGGAAATTCCATAACCATCTTCTTTTTTAAAGCTATTTTTTGTGTAATGTAATTTGGACCATGTCCCTCCATTTGCAAGAAAGCTGAGGAAACGGAATTATTGCTTTCTAGATGAATCAGATGCTCACCCTATATATTAAAACAGTGATCTGCAAATGCTTAAATTAATTCAGCTACCACTGTTAACTATTTTGGACAAACAAACTGTGTTAGCCTATTAATGATATACTTTTATCTTGGTTGCCTCTGCCCTCCCTTATAGAAGTTTCTAAAACATAAATAACTATGTACAGCTTAGGTACAGAGTAAAGGTTATTTTTCTATGTTGAGTTTTAATGTGTTTTTTGTATTCCTGACATTTTGGGATAATAAATACAATTTTTTTCTTTTCAATAATGACATTTTTAATAGGCCACATTTTCCAGTGTTAATAGTACACATTTTGCCTTTTCAACAGTCTTAATATAAGTTTTGCCTTACACTTTTTAGAAAGTCCTATATGTCCCATTTGGTGAACATTATAATGTCACCAATATATTCTTCAGAAAGAAACTATTAGAGCCATCTTGTCAAGGGTCTTCCTGTTTTTCACTATTGTACTTTCAATATTCTTTGCCAGACCATCAATTAAATATATCGATTCATATAAGTAATTCCAGTCAATACAAATATTATTCAAATTTAAGCACCAACCACTAAGTCAAGTGATGACGGATTTTACTAACATCTTCATTTTGAAATTGATCAAGCATACAATCAAGATGTGTTGATAATTTTTGGCTATTGGAATGAAAAAGTCGGAAACAAAGAGGGAGGAGCAGTAGTCAGAAAATATGACCTTGGTGATGGAAATGAAGCAGTAGATAACATGTTGATTGCAAATGCCTTTTTAAAACACACAAACAGTAACTATACAAGTGGACTTCTCCAGATGGAATACACAGAAATCAAATTAATTCTATTTGTGAGAAGATTAGTACCTAAAATGAGGCCAAGGTCCGATTGTGGAACAGGCCATCAGTTTCTCATATATAAGTTCAGGTTGAAGTTGAAGAAAATTAAAGCAAGCCCACAAGAGCCAAAATATGACCTCGACTATGTTATACATGAATTCTGTGACCATTTCAAGATTAACGCATCAAATACTTATAAGAGAATAACTTTTTTATGACTACATTTGTTTGAGCTGCGGGATGACATCAAGAACATTGTACAGGAAGATCATTAAAATGACAGGAAAAGAAGTGTATGTGAGAAGAAACTCTGACACTTGTTCACTTATAGAATAAATAGCAAAGGGAAATGAAAGCGAGGATGATGTCAAAGAGCTGAACAGAAAATTACAGGGGCATCTCCAGGAGACAAAGAAAAGTATGATAATGAACTGTGCAAAGACCTGGAGTTATAAAACCAACAAGGAAGAACATGCTCAGCATATCTTCAGCTGCAAGAACTGAGGGGAAACAAATCAAACCTTGAGCTGCAATATGGAAAGATTTTATGAGCAAGATATTGAATGATGCAGGAAATATCAAAAGAAGATGGAAAGAATGTACAGGCTCACTGTACCAGAAAGGATTCTTTGACATTCAAACATTTCTAGAGGTAGCATATGATCAAAAACTGAAGGAAGAAGTTCAACGTAGATTGAAGGCACTCGATAAAAATAAGGCTCGAGGAATTGACCAAATGTCAATTGAAATGTTTCAACAAATTGATGAAGCACTGGAAGACCGATATCTGACCAACTGACTCACTAGAAAGGATCCATATTTATACATATGCCAAGGAAAGTTGACCCAGCAGAATGCTCATTGATATCTCACACCAGTAAAATGTTGCTGAAGAACACCCAGCAGTGGTTGCAGCAGTACTTCGACAGGGAGGTGCCAGAGATTCAGTTCAGGCTGGATTCCGAAGAGGACGTGGACCATGGGATATCATTGTGGACATCAGATCGATCTTGGCTGAACGAAGAGAACACCAGAAATATATTTACTTGTGCTTTATTGACTAAGCAAAGGTATTTCATTGTGGGATTCATAACAAACAATGGATAGGTTTGAGGAGAATTCCAGAACATTTTATTGTTCTCATGTGCATGGAACCTGCATGAGGATCAAGAGGCAGGGTGAAAACAGAACAAGGGAATACTGGTTCAAAATCAGGAAAGGTGTATGTAAGGGTTATAGCTCCGCATTCTACCTATTCAATCTTTATGCTGAGTAAATAATCAGAGAAGTTATATGTGTTCTATGAAGAAGAATGTGGCTTCGGGGTTGGAGCGAGGCTTTTTAGCAACAGATAGCATAACCTTGTGCCGATGACACAACCTTGCTCAGTGGAAGTGAGGACTTGAAGCACTTGCTGACGAAGATCAAGGATTGCAGGCTTCAGCGTGGATCGCAATTCAATGTAAGCACAATCAAAATCCTCACAACTCGTCTGATAACATTATGATATGTAGAGAAAGCTATTGAAGTGGTTAAGGATTGTGTGTGGCTTAGACTCACCATCAATGCTCATGGAAGCGGCAGTCAAGCTACCAAAGGACACATTGCATGGGGTACATCTCCGGCACAAGACCTATTTAAAGTGTTGAAAAGCGGGGAGGTTACTTTGAAGACTAAGGTGCACCTGACTCAAGCCATAGTAATTTCATATTTCATTTCTCATATGCAAGTGAAAGTTGAACATTGAATAAGTAGGACTGAAGAAGAGTTGATGCTTTTGAAGTATGGTGTTGGCAAAGAATACTGAAAGTACCATCAGCTGCCAAAAGAACAAACAAATCTGTCTCAAAAGGAGTAAAACTATAATGCTTCTCAGAAGCAGAAATGACAAAATATCATCACAAGTATTTTGGACATGTTGCTAGGAGAGACCCAAACTTACTGCTATGGGCTTGATGCCAATTCATAGTGATCCTATAGGAAAGGAGAAACCTGTCCCTGCCAGATTCTAAGACTGTAACAGTTTACAGTGGGAAGTCCCCACTTTCTCCCTAGGAGAGAGCAGTCCCTGGCAAAAGACATCATGCCGGGTAAAGTAGAGGGGCAGCAAAAAAGAAGAAGACAAGATGGATCCACAAGGTGGTGACGATGGGCTTGAACATGAAATGAGAACGAGGCAGTGTTTTATGCTGTTGTACATCACACTGATATGAGTCAGAACAGGCTGGGTTCTTGATGGCATCTAACAGCAAGCTGCAAATAATGTGGTTTAGCCTGGTAAGGAGACGTGTTATCCTGCTAGACTTAAAGGAGTGATTCCCACAGAGGTTAAGGGGGACCTCACTGATAGCAGGAAGAGTCTGGAGCAGAGCATGCCAGTTTGACCAAGGACTCTGTCCCTCTTTGGAGAACCTCCAAAATACAGAAGAGAGACTGAGATCGCTAAAGAGCATGAAAGATAGCATCGGTGAACCTGCTCAGCCTCCCACAGAGCGTTCAACACTTTCAGGAAGGAAATTTGATGACAGAGGGGTTTTAATGCTTGACTAGCTGTGGCAGATACTTAGGGGTGGCCTCGGGAGAGACTGTGGAGGAATCTTCAGGCGGAAGGGCAGAGGTGGACACCTTTGGACAAAAGGTTTAACAGCAAAACTAAAAGACCTGTAACCCTGGCTTGTGGAGGGCAAGAGAGATTCTAGTCTGCTATGTGCAGAGGTTGCACGCATATCCACCTTGTCAGTAGAGGCTCAGGATTTGTGAGAGCAGAGCTGGGTAGCATAGTGGAAGCTGGCAGCGGAGGCCCGAAGAGTCCTGTTGCCGATTCTCGGGAAATTCTGTGCAGATGTCAGCCAGCTGGTGGTGAGGCTCAGGGAGTCTTAGAGGTAGCATAGATCCTGCCTCCTACTCTAAGCAGTGTGGCGGTAGTTGGAGGTAATGGTGACATGAACACAGTATATTACCTAATACATGGTGTGCCTGCCAGTGACCTATGAATGGACATGGGAATTGGGGGAAAGGGTAAACTGTGCTCCTTTGGGGATTAAAACCTTAAAACTATGGAGCAATTCTGTTTGTCCCGTAGGGCCGCTTTATGAATCGGAATC
This sequence comes from Echinops telfairi, assembly GCF_000313985.2. Taxonomy (NCBI): domain Eukaryota; kingdom Metazoa; phylum Chordata; class Mammalia; order Afrosoricida; family Tenrecidae; genus Echinops; species Echinops telfairi. Next base: position 4,617,247 of record NW_022111377.1, read on the forward strand.
AGCTCTAAGGCAGCAGGTGTGTAGGAGTGTGATGGTGATAATAATAATTATTTCTGATTTTCTACAAAAGGTTTTCCCAATCATCCATCTCCGTGCATGACACGTTAATCTTCCTTGTTCATTTTTAAATGTTTCATCTGCTATAATAGTTTCTTATTTGTTTGCTTCTTTAAATATTTGTCTTTTGTAACTCATTTCCCCCAGAGGAATAAAGAAGAACTTGGAGAGAAGTAAGAACCCATCAGAGGGACATGTCTTTGACTCCCCTACATTTTCTAATTGTTTGCTGCAAGGCCAGTTGGAAATATTACAAGAGATAATACTCTACGTGCCCAAGCTGATGAGATCTGTTTTGTCTCATTTTTTTTTT
>NW_022111377.1:4617764-4626200 GCF_000313985.2 Echinops telfairi
TGATTCTCCACTGGCCCTTTTCAACTGTCTGGGAGATTCCTGTTTCCAAAACCTATGTTACTTGATTAAAACATTGCTAAAATTAACTAACTAACTAAATATGAATAAATAAATAAAATGTGTGACTTGGCTACTTGAAACTCTTCAGTGATGTCCAAGTTCATATAGAATTGTACATGAAACTTTTGGTATGGCCCCAAAGGGCTCGAAGTATCATCTGAATTCCTATTGACTTCTGCTTGTCTACAGGCATATCCCTATCAGTATTCTTCAGCCCACTACAACATTTTAACTATGTAAAGCACATGTGAATGCTAGGACCCTTCACTTAACTATTTCCTTGTCCCAGAACATCATTTCTACTTGTTGTCTAGTCAAAGCAAACTGAATCTTTACACTTCTCAAATTGTACCTATTACATTCACTTTTTATAACATTATGCTTTTATTCACAGTCTTTGTCATTTTCATTAATTATCTGTTTTTATTTTTATAATTTGTCAGTTGCTTTCTATTAGCTTCAGGAAAATACTAATTTTGCCCCTATTCTTTGTCACTGTCCTCCGATATCTAGAATGCCACATAATACCAGTACAATTGAGCCAATAAATCTGGGTTTGCTATTAAATCTATATCAGGTTTTCACTTGAATCAAAGTTCAACTAATTAGAAGGAGAAATAAATTTTCCTTCTAATTAGTTGAACTTTGAATTTAAATAAACAAAAAGAAGGTCATAATTAAATAGGAAGAACAGTTGGTTTGGATCACGAAATGGGGAAGATTCTGGAAAAACCTAAGAGTTTGCTCTTTAATTTAGTTGACGCTATGAAAGCGACAGATGACTATCCAGGCAGAAAACTAAATGATTGCTTTCGATTTGTCTCACTCTTTTGGATTTAACATTGTTACAAGTAGTAAGAAAAGAAGTAAGCAAGGGACGTCTTTGTGACAATTACATTTAGTTGAACATAAGTGAAAAAAAACATGGAAGAACTGGAAATTAAAAAGGAGGTGAGAAAGGACATACAGTACAAGAAGAGGGAACCCCCTTTTGCAAGTTATACCATTCGCGTTGAGGTTAGATTGCTGATCAGATCAAATAAAGCTGAAGCTGAGTTTTCTCTTTAGCTAATCTTCATAGGGAGAAATCTCTGGGGGCTGTTCCTATTATTAATCAACATGACTTTTTAAATGTTAAGTAATAACTTTTTTCCACTCAAAATTTTCTCATTTTACAGAATGCAAAAACGCCCTCATTACTGAACTAACAAGATGTATGAGAGTGCTGTGGACTTTTGGGTACATCATATGGAATTTCATCACTCTTGTATTTTCTCAAACTACTGTATGAGTTAAAATTGACTCAATGGCAGTGCGTTTGGGTTGGATTTTTTTTTTAATTATACTAGTCCATGATGAAGGAACCCTCCACAATATTCATAGTCTCAGAAATATTCATGTACTTTTAAAACACAAGCACGACATCTGTGTAAGAGTCTCATTGCACAAACAAAATTGACAAATTAGCACAAGGAATTTCTAGACTTACTAGATGTAGCCAATTATATGCTTTGAAACAATTATTTGTTTTGTTTTCTGCGGAGGGTAAATGTGTAGGTCATGTTCACATAATGTTCAGTGAATATTCTAATGAAATAAAACAATGGTAAGAAAATAATCATCTTTTTTGTGTTTTAACTTTCTTTAGTAATTGTAACATACGAATCGACTAGTTGTGTTTAACTAAAGTCAGATCAGCTGTTTGATATTAACTGGAATGGAATGATCTTGAGACACTGTATGATTTCACAAAATGCCTTCTGAAAAACAAGGCATGTGATTAAGTGATGAGATTACTAGCACGATGGGTAAATGCACTAGATGGCACTAATTGTATGCCTTTTATGTATTAAAATTTAAATTTAGAGTTGGCGGAAAAAAGGAAGTACCTCATACTTTAAATGCTCTTATCAGGTATACTTTGTGGAATTTCTTTGATATGCTATTTGTAATTTCTCATTACAGTTTTTCTGATCATCAGAAAAAAAGAATTAATTAGAGCCTCTTTGATATTGAGTGAATTTCAAATTGAAAAATATAATTCCAGGATATTTTCTAACCTAAAGAAACCAATTTACTCCAGGCAAGATGCAAAAGTGTTCTAGTACAGAAGGATTAAGCAATTCAATTCGAGTAAAAAGTTCCATACCAATTACATGGTTTTCCATGAACTTTACTTATCAAAAAGATTAAAGTCTGAGAAAATAAATAAATTCTTCAGATTTACTAAACCTTTAAAGCATAAAAGATGTTTTGTACTTGGCAAATAGGAAAGAGAGAGAGGTGAAGCAAGAAGAACAAAATTTTATTTAAGGTACAAAGCAGGACGATGAAGCCAATTTTCAATGTAAGTAACATCCAATTAATGTACCTGCAATGTGGAGACCAATTTAGAGCAAAGTGATTGTTTCCTTTAAAAATAAGGAAGAAAATCCTATTAGGGCAATTAATGTGGCAATTAATGAATTTAAATTAATTACTTTAAAATATAGAAAAAGCAATAATAGACTTATTTAATTTGAGCCCACTGGGTTTATTAAATAAGAGATAAATTATTTTAAAATGTCTATGACACAAATATTCAAGGTGCAGATTTCCTTACTCAAGTCAGACACTGCTTTGTTGTTATTGTGAGTGGATGCATTGAGGCCATTTCAACTGATAGCAACCGGATGGGTTTCCTAAACTGTGATCTTTTTGGAAGTAGATCAGAAGGTCTTTCTTCAGAAGGTCTTTCTCCGACCGAGCCACTAGGCAGATTGCAACCACCAACCTCTGGTCTAGCAGGCAGGTGCTTCATCTTTGTATCATCTGGGCCTCTAGGACAGCATGGTGCTTAGTATAAATTACTAGAGGAATCCAGCGTCCATTCACTTTAGGAGTGGAAAAGAATGACTTTTAAACTTGGTCCTTGAATTAGCTGTATGAGCAAAATAAAAACACACAATGCAATGTATGAAATTTCAAGTAGCTAATAAAACAAACATATACCCATGACTAAAATTCAGTGGGTTTCCCCCCAAATTTTAAACACTGGGAAAACCTGTAGCTTTATGGAGAGGTCTGGTAAATTTGTTCTACACAGAAGCTCTCCTTTTTAAAGAAAATATTTTGGGGCTGAGGTAATAGTGATGGAGGTAGTAGTCTGGTGGAGGAAAGGGGCACTATTGATGGTAATGCGACCGGTGGTGCTGGAAAGGAAGGGACAATGAGGTAGCGGCGATGCCACTTTGAAGACCAATGTGCACTTGACTCAAACCATGGTGTTTTTACTCACCTCATATACATGGGAAAGCTGGACAATGAGGGAAGACTGATGCGGAATTGATGAATTCCAATTGTGGTATTGGCAAAAATATATTAACTAGATCATAGGCAGAAAAAATACAGTCAGAGTGTTCCTTAGAAGGTAGTATAGTGAGACTGTCTTGGTTACTTAGGGTGTATTATCAGGAGGGACCAGTAGCGGGCAATGGCCTCATGTGTGATAAACTAGAGCAGTGGCTTTCAACCTTCCTAATGCCATGACCCCTTCTTACAGTTCCTCATGTGGTCGTGACCGCCAACCATCAAATTATTTCTATCACTACTACATAACTGTAATTTTGCTACTTTTATGAATTGTCATGTAAATATTGATATACAGGATGTATTTTCATTGTTATAAATTGAACATAATTGAAACATTGTGATTCATCGCTAAAACAGTATGTCACTATATATTGTGAAATATTTATTTCTAATGACAAATAAATGAAATTTTGTCTTGAAGCCTGGTGTAGCATGGGGAACGGTCTTCATGCCGGGCACTTGTCTGCGGGCTTATCTGTAAGTGGGCAGACTCGCCTGGAGATGGATAGAAAGGCGGTGTCTCGGTTCCTAAGACCATCGGAAATATATGTTTTCCGGTGGTCTTAGGTGACTCCTGTGACCTACAGGTTGAGAACTGCTGAACTAGAGGGCCAGTGAAAGAGAAAAGAATTCTCAGTGATCTACCATAGGGACAGTGGCTGCAACAATGGGCTCAAACACGGTAGCAATTATTGAGAATGCACAGGACTGGACAGTGCTTCATTCTGAAGTACATGGCTGTACACTGTGTGGCATAGGTGACCATAATTCAGATGACAACTCAACATTATTTGATTAGAGACCTCCAGTGTTATACTAGTCTGTCTATGGTCAATGTTACTTGAAAATTTATCCACTTATTCATCTTTAAAGTACTTATTTTATTTTAATAGTTTTTATTTTATTTATAGATGGATCATACAAACAAAAGAATGTTCATCCCATCACTGAAAAATTACTCAACAAATATAATCTTTTATGAGATACTGAAATGACGGAAAGAGTCTTGTAATGTACTCTAGGTTTGAGTGCTACCTAGAAAATCTTTCTAATACTCAGAAAACATTTTATGATCATTTCCTTTCCCACACAACTGTATATCATGTTCACTTCTTTTTTCATATTGCTATAATAAGTTGAGGTTAATTCCCCAATTTTTTTTCATCAAGGTCTTATGAGGTATAATTTTTCATATCACACAGACATTTATTTTCCCCCCCTCAAAATTAAGATTCATTATTTTTAAAGGGACATAGTCTTTTAGAGGAATATAGGCTGAGTTATGTGAGTGTTAAAAATTTTAAATGTAAGAAAAGGAATTGATGATTAAACTAAACTGATTTTATAAACTCCTTCAATAATACTTTTCATTGTTTTGAAACTTTATAAACCATACGTTTTTAAAATCACACTCCAAGTATACATTTACATCACTCAAAGTGGCCTATAAAGTTAGAATTTACAAAGCAAATAGATTTATCATTCTAATTATAAAGTAGTTCTATTATATAATAAATGCCTTTAATGCATTTTTAATGATTTGCATTTTGGTCTATACATATCATTATTGGATAAACAAGAACAAATAGTCTTAGTGTTCAAATAATTTGTACATTAGGGTGGTATTTCATTTATCACTAGGAAGACCTCAGTACACATATACAGAGATAATTATGGTTTAAGATGAAGGTTAAGAACTAAGCATTATCTATTTTTATATATAATAATATTTATGTGGGAAAGTAATTTATCCAGATTAAAATGAAAAAGAGTCATCTTCCGAACTGTAAATTTTAGCAGCAAGATGTGGTATTATATCAATTTTCTATACCAGATGTGTTAGACCAGATTAGATAGAGAAACAAATCCAGTGACACTAGTGTATGTATAAGAAAGAGCTTTATATCAAGAAGCTTTATATATCAGGAAAACATCCCAGCCCAGTCCAAGTCAAGACCTTAAGTCTGATACTAGGCTATAAGTTCCTCTTCCGACTCACACAGTCACAAGCAATGAAGCAGAATACAGGAATATCAGGCCAGTGGGTGCAAAGTCATGTGGATCCAATGGCGGTGAATGCATCTCCAGGGCTTTCGCAGGTCACAGTGTGTGTCACCAGCAGGAAGTGTAGGCAGCTAGAGGAGCTAGCCTCTAGAGAGCCATTTATCTTGCATGCATGGCCAAAGAAGGTCATTAGCTGTGACCTGATTGACAGGCTAACCTCCATCTATTTCTTTGGGAGAAACACTACTTACTCTCTACGACTTAAATGTTGACAATTTGAATCCATCCATTGGTTCCACAAAAGAGAGGTCTAGCAATCTACTTCCATAAAGATTACAGCTAGCAAAAGTCAATGGCAGCAATGGCCTTGGCTTAAGGAATGCTGGAGAATTAAGAATGGGTTTTTATCAATGGAAATGGTCTCAGTCCTTGATGATGCTGGCAAAGTCTCCTGCTTGGTCATGAATAGCAGGGGGAAAGATCAGGAAAAGGTCATGAAAGATGGGAACATGGCTTCAGGGATCAGGGAGGGGGTTGGATGGGACAAGGGGGAAATAACCTATCCTATACTCGAGGCAAGTATTTCTCACATTGATTTTCACCTGCTTATTTTAATAAGAGAAAATAGATAAAAATACTCCATTCTTCTTGTCTTACAAAAATTCACTGGGCCCCTCTAGTGCTAAATCTAAATCAGATACCCTTCTTCAACATCAGTTGGAGGCTGTCGTTTATTCTTTATTTCCTTTTTCTCCTGTTTTATGATAGATGTATGAGTTAGAAATCCTCAGTAGTTTCTGGGGAGGAATTTCAAAGTCTTAAGGTGTTAAATAATGAAAATGAATCTTTAGATACCCACGCGTTTGAAGGAGGAAAGGAAGTCAGAGCCAGTAGTTCTGTTTAAATATGCAGATCCCTGGTGGCGCAGAGGGTTACACATTGAGCTGCAAACTACAAGGTCATCAATTACACCACCGCCCCCGCAGCCCCCCATCCCTCAGACACTACATAGCAGAAAGGTTCCTGTAAAAAAATGTAAAGTCTCAGAAACCCCCAAACCCAGAAACCAAACTCACGGTCAATGAGTCAATGCCAATTTATAGTGACACTATAGGACAGGGTATCGAACTGCCCCAGTGAGTTTTGAGACTGCAGGGACTTCACTGGGTAGAAAGGCCTGTCTTTCTCCAGGCTAGTGGCTGTGTTTACAAATCGCTGACTTCGCGACTCGCAGAAGGCCAAAGGCACAGTTCTAGAGTGTCTTATCAGGTCCCTATGAGTCGGAATCAACTCCATGGCGGAGAGGAGATGGAATGGAATGTGTTCCTATATGTAAAATTGGAGTGATATCAACAGTTGACAGGATTGGTCATGACAACAGGAGTTACATATTATCTTACAACTCCACTTTTTATAACCCCCGTCTCCTGCTAAATGTGCCTTACCAAAAATAAATTAAAATATAATGAGAATTAGAATAGAAAGATGATTTCGGGAGCAATGGAATTTACCACTGTTCCCATTTAACAAAATAAGCAAGCAAACAAAAGCAAAGCATGTAATGCTTATGGGAAGTCAGCCCAAGTATGAAACTTTTAGATTCCTCTCCTTCATGTAAATATATAAAATATCTCACTTCCATCAAGTCCAGGCTGACTTATACTGACCCTGTAGGACAGGGTAAAACTGTCCCTTTGAGTTAGTTACTGAGACTGTGTTTATGAGTGTCGACAGCCCATCTTTCTCTCATAGAGCAGCTAATGGTTTGGAACTGCTGACCTTACGGATCACAGCCCAACGCGTAACCGTTATGCCATTAGGCTTCTAGACATAAATATATTGCTCAGGTGAAAAAAATATATATTGTACTTTTACATTTAGTGAACTGACATCACAAAGCAGTAGGACCTATAATTAAAAGGAGCTATAACCTAATGTCTCTTTTATTGTAGAAAAACTCAAGTGTAAACAGTCATCAGTTTCATAAATTCTGAGCTCCTGGTCAGTGTCGCAAAGCAAATTCATAAGGCTACCTTAAGTCTACACAAAAACATACAAATGTGGGACTGTTTGGAAGCCCATTCTCTCTCTCTCTCTCTCATGCACACACACACACTCACGCACATCACTTCTGACAAAAGTAGTCATAATATTCTTTTTGTTAATTGACACATACTTCTGGACTCAGTAGTACATCCATTAAAACTGTGGGAAAGTTTGTATCCACTTTTGTAATCTGTTTTCCTGTGATGAGATATAGAAGGTTCCACCTGAGCCTTTCTAAAGGCTGTAATAGCGCATCCAAAAAATCAACTCAACTTCCAACTCACCATCATCAAGTTGATGTCAACCCATAACAACCTTGTAGGAGAGGATAGAACTGACCCTGCGGGTTCCCAAGACTAGCTCTTTATGGGAGTAGAAAGTCTCATTTTTCTCTCATGGGTCCACTGATGGCTTAGAACTTCTAACCTTGTGGTTAGTAGCCTAGCACTTAACCACAATGCCACCAGGGCTCCTGCTATTGAAAAAAACAAACTAGAAAACACAAAATAAATGCAACTATGTGATATCCTACTGTGTATAGCAGCACAGACTAAGTATTGCTATACAGCTAAACCTGATTTCATGGGCTACCAAAAGTAGTTTTTGATGAGCAGATTAATCACATAGAAATCATATAGAAAGTAAGTTTTTACATGGAAATTTTGGGATTTTCTGAAGTAGTCTACATCTTCACCCTCTATTTTGAATTTTTACTATTGAAATGTTTAAGGGACTATGCTAAGATCACTTTTACACTACCCTGTTTCCCTGAAAATAAGACAGTGTCTTATATTAATTTTTGCTCCCAAAGATGTGATAGGTCTTATTTTCAGGGAATGTCTTATATTTCCAGGAAGAAGAATACGGTACACATTTATTGTTCATTGTTTTGTTAAAAGAGACCTCTCACCTCCTGTCTGCTCCTGCTGCGCTATGGCAACAGTCAGCTGCTTGGCAGTGCCCACTACTACGGTC
>NW_022111377.1:4626345-4646710 GCF_000313985.2 Echinops telfairi
ATTTCAAATTATGAAATCTAAATTGCCAAGTATTTACTATGCAGTGTAAATAACAGTGTAGCCTTGGTGGAGTAGTGGATTACAACTGCATGTGGCATCTCCTGCTCCTGAACTTGTCTCAGTGTAAGTTTGCTTATACAATGTGATAAAATTGCCTCTGCTGTAGTCCAGTAAGCTGGTTTCATGTTGAACTAAACAAGACCTGGCTGCTTAGCGGGTTATGTGTTGAGCTACTAATCACAAGGTCAGCAGTTCCAAACCCCAGTTGCTCAGAGGGAGAAAGATGAGGCTTTCTACTCCCATAAACATTTAGAGTTTCAGAAAGTCACCGGGGCTGTTCTCTGCCACATAGCGTTACTGTGACTTGAAATCTACTAGATGGATCATAGTGAAATGTATTTATAATAAGAAATATTGTTGATTAATAAGAGACTAACTAGTGTATTCATAAACACAATAAAGTAGAATTAAAAGTTTAAAGAGTCCTTGAACTTAATATGTAGACCTCCCTAACAACTCAGGGGGAACAATAATTCAATCTTTAATTGACAGGAAACTTGTTATAGTTTCATCCAGGCTAATAATTCAGAGTTTCTTTCCTCTACTTATTTTTCCATTCAGTGGAATGGAATTCCAATTCATTTTTTTTTAATTCAGTGAGCAAACATAGTAAAATTTTCCTGTGGAGAGAATCGGTTTATTATAGGCTGACTTTCAGCTGTAGCTGCAAGTGACAAACATGATTCATATGATATTGAAGTGTAATTATGTAATAATAATTGTAATAATAAGGAAATACATGTAAATATAATATAATCCAATTTATCAAATAATTACTTATAAATAATCTATTTATAACTATTATCTTAAACAAGTTATTATATTAATTAACTTACTAATAGTACTGGCTTCTTTTCTTCCTATTTTATAGTCACTTCATTGGTACATAAAAAATAAACTACACAAAAATATATTCCTGGTCATTCTGGTTTCTTTTATCTCTTCTTTCCTGAGCAGTCTGGACTTTTTTTCGTTTTTCAGTCCCTTTTCCCTTTCTCTCCCTGCCCAGTTCCTCGCCTCTCTTTGTCTCTCACTTTACTCAGCTCTCAATGCGCCTTCCTAGTCTAACATCTCCTCATCTGTCTATCTCAGCTATGTACTTTTTTCTCCTAATACATCATATTTACTTATTTTGACTTATACATTTTTGTCTTCATTATCTTCTTCCTCCCACTAAAACACAAGTTCCTTGTGGGCACACACTATTTTATTGTTTAATTTCTTGACAAATCTCAACTGGCTTGTGCAGTGTCTAATAATGGTAGGCCCTGAAAAAGTCTGTAGTGAATAACCAACATCTGCCTACCAAAGCAACCCACGCCCATGGTGTTGAGACAATTCCAACTTGTGGTGGTTCCATAGGAAAGAGTGGAACTTCCCTATAGGGTTTCCAAATCTGTATGGAAATAGACGATCGCAATTTTCTCTGTGGAGTATCTAGTGAGTTCCACCAATTGATTTACAGATTCGCAACAGGGCTCCCATTTGCATGTGTGGGGCTGGAAATCAGAATTATTTTCTCATGCTAACACTGACATTATCTAAATCTTCCATCTTGGGAAAACAAATTAACATCCTTGGGCTCTGGTTTCCTTATTAAGTGAAATAGGAAGATTTAGTAAATTTCTTTCAAACCCTAAATTCTCTGATCTTCTGACCCACAGTCAAATAATAAAAGCTCCATGATTTATGCATTTGGGTAAGGGAAAAAAAGTTTTAATTTCTGGACTTGTTTTATATAGATAAAATATTCAGTGTTTCATATTTGTGTGTGTGAAAATGGATCAATGTTATTGATGAGGAAAAACAAATAGTTTATCTGGTGGAAGAAATAATAGCTAACTATCAGTTTCTTCAAGTATTCCTACAGAATACTTGTCACTTATAACATTTTATTTATAATAATTTATTAAATATTAATTTATTACTCATTATTGTGAATTTTTCTTCATTGAATAATAAATTTTACTTACTAAAAGTATTATTTTATATTTCTCACTAAGTGAAGTTATTTATTACTTATTAAAATTATTTATAATACTTTTAAAATACTCTGGTTTTAAGGAGACATTATTTTTTATTCACATACATTAATTTAAAAATTACCATGTAAAATTCGCATATACATTTTATGTCTTTAATTAAAACAACAAAATATAGGACCTTTTATATGCTTTATATTAGTAAAATACAGGACAGAGTAGAACTACTGCTTTAGTTTCCAACCAGTACATCTTTACTGGAGCCAACAAGCTCAACTTTCCCTTATGGAGCAACTGGTAGGTTGGAACCACGTACCTTTTGCTTAACACACTAATGCTTAATCCATTGTACCCCTAGGACTTCTTCTGTCAGTTATAGTACACATGATGATTTTCATTCATTTATACTCCTATAAAGAGACTCAGAAATTCACAAGGGCAGTTCTACCCTATCCTAGAGGTTCACTATGAGTCGGAGAGAACTTGGTGACAGTGAGAGGGGTTTGGGTTTTTGGTCTGTGTAAGGAGCCCGGGGGAGCTCTGGTGAACTAGTGATTTATCATTGGGCTCTGATCCAAAAGGTCAGCACTTCAATATTACCAACTGCTCCCTGGGAAAAAGATGAGGCATTCTACCCCCTTATTAAAGTCATAGTCAGGAGATCAGTCTCTGGAGAACATTATGTTTGGTAAAATAGGACAGTGAATAATAGGAAGGCCATCCCAGCCACAACCAGCGCCAAACTGACCTCCTCCATAGAAATATGTACGACAGAGAACAACACTAAACCTACAAGTCAGGGAAAGGGGCCAACATGTCATATCCACATGGGAAGCAAACCAAGAAGGAAAAAGAGAAAGGCACAGTCAGCCTAGACCCCATATTGGCACATCAAGCCCAGAGGACAATGTCCATGCATGGAGCTGCTAAGGTACAGAGAGGATTGTAGGGCCAACAATAGTTCATGGCATGCTGTCCCCTTACTGGAGCATACTGCAACAGAGGACAATACTAGGGACACTCGGCTGGGAGGTAGTGTGAGTTGAACCTCCACCTGCCCCCGCAGCAGGACAAACCAAGAAGGTAGCCTAACAGATCAACAACCGGAGCAAAGCCACAAGCCCCTGAAGATCCCCTAAATAGACTTCAGGCTAGGAAAGGCAGCTCTGGGAATTCCTCCAGGACCAGTGGGGAGATAGTCATAAAGGTCAGCGGACAGACCTGGAATTATGTATATTTTTTTCAATCTTTTTTTTTTTCCCTTGTTGTTTGGTCTATGTCATTGTTGGTTTGCCTATTTATATAAGACAGGCATGGGAAGCAAGCTCAAGAAGAAAGAAATGGGGGGCTGATGACTTTGGAGGGTCTTGCGGGGAGAAGGTGGCAGAGGAAGGGTACGGAGAGAAAACAACACCATAGACAGGGGAACAACTAGGGAATTAAAATCAACAACGAGGAAAATGTAGAGATCTTGTGGGTGTTGGAGCAACAGCAACTAGCTGAGAGCAAGTACTAAGAAACAGAAGAAGGGAGAATGTGATGGTGGGGCAGGTGGAAGGCAAAAGGAAACAGAGGAAGGATGATAAAGTTTATTGTGCCAACCTGGCCGACAAACACATGTGGGGTTAATTGAAGGGCAGAGAGATAAATGGCTCAGTGAGCTTAGCCAGTTCCCTGCTTCAACTGGCAAGGCCCAGTTCCTGCAAGACATCCCCAAGGAACTCTTCCTACAATCCTTACCTCAATTGTATCAGGCATATTTGTACATATGTTGCCATCGTTCTTTTCTGGACATTTACTTTCTATTGAGCCCTTGGGATCAGCTCCTCTTTTTTCCCCTCCCCCTTGACCCTCGTGGCCTCTTGATAGATTACCAATTATTATTATGTTCATATCTCACACTGACTGCTGTCCCCCTTTCTTCATGGTTTCTGTTGTTCTTCCACCTGGAAGGGGTGTGGTTATGTGTCAATCATTGTAATCATTTTCCCATACCTCCCCTCTTTCCCCCTTCCCTCTTCCCTCTTCCCTTCTGGTATTGCTATTCCTATTCCTACTCCTGGATTCCATGTGTCGTGAGCATTTATCTCTTTTCTATACCTGTGTAAATGCTTGGGTATAGTTCAGAGTGAGAAGCAGCACTGAGGTCATGATAGTGGGGGGTGAGGAAGCCTCTAGGAACCAGAGGGACAGTGTGTGTTCCATTGGTGCTTTACTGCACCCTGTTTGACACATCACTTCACTGTGACCCCTCTGTACGGGCATGTTCCATGGTCTACAGATGGGCTTTGGCTTGCTGCTTTGACCCCCCCCTTGTTCTCAACAATATGTTTTCTATTTGTCTATCTGTTATGGGTCTTCTGATACCTGTTATCTGTTCCTGATGACACCTCATGATTGCACCAGCTGGCGTGCTTCTTCCATATGGACTTGTTGCTTCACTGCTGGATGGCTGCTTGTTTAACTTCAAGATTTTAAGACCCTCGAAGCTATATCTTTTAATAGCCAGACACCATCCTCTTTCTTCACCACATTTGCTTATGCACCCCTTTTGTCTTCAGCAATTGTGCCAGGAGCTTGTGGGGGAGCATCACAAAATGTCAGTTTGTTAGAACAAAGTGTTTTTATATTGAGGGAGAGTATGAGCTGAGGCCCGAAGTCCGTCCACAACTTCAGTGTATTGCTGTATAAATACATGTACATAGGCCAATACCTCTCTTTTTATGGATTAATATATTTAAATAAAAATCTATGCTTATACCTCTATCCATAACTTTGCTTCCTAGATCCTTTGTGTTAGTCTGGGTACTTTAGAGAAACAAATCCACAGAAACTCATATGTATAAGAAAGAGTTTTATATAAAGGGTAAGTGCACATCAAGAAAACATCCCAACCCAGTGCTGCCCAAACCCACAAGGCCAACATTAACACATAAGTCTGACACCAATCCACAAAGTCCTCCTCCATCTCACAATATGTGCACTATGATGCTGACTGCAGGAGGAAAACTGAATCAGTGAATGTGTCAGCATCTCAGCACTGTCAAAATGCCCCCTGGCTACACCTCGGAAGGATGATGAGGCGTCTGCAGTCATAAAGATCTACGGCCTTGGGAACCCCACAGAACAGGTCTGCTACATTTGACAGGGTTACTATGATTCAGTACTGGCTCGATGGGATGAGGAGGTGTTGCAATCATAATCCAAATGTTCAAAGGTCACCTATGTCCTTGTTAGAAACTCATTATAATCAAAATGATTTCTAGTAGACTTGAAAGTAATTTACCAGGGTTGTCTGCTAAAAATCGCCTTTGAATCACCAGTGCTACATTTCTAACAGAATCTCATATTCTCTAAGTGATCTGACTACTTACCTCTAAAAATCCATTTTTTGACAGTGACATGGAGTTCTGACATAGTGGGTTATACATTGGGTCAGTAACCACAAGCTCAGCAATTCAAACCCACCAGTTGCTCTAAGAAAGAACGTTGAGGCTTATCTGTCCCTGGGACGATTTACTCTCAAAACCCAAAGGAGAAGTTCTACTGTCCCAAATAGAGTCAGTATGAAGAAGGATTGATTAGATAGCAGTGGATTTTAATACTGCTCATCATCCATCTCTCTCCACTTAAAAAAAAAAAGTATTCACAAGTGCTAAAGAGAACCATTAAAAAAAGTAAATCCTAGATACCTAACACTGAATCACTTTAAAATCTGTGGCTTCCTTCACTTTTATGGGAACTGTTGTAGACTGTGCTACTGCTCTCACCTGAACAGAATTCCAAAATATTTTGTTTTGAAAAAATTAAATGCTGTTTGGCAAAATCGATTTACTCATGAAAAGTAATTGTGGTCAGACATATTTAGCTTATATTACTGGCTTTCATCTTGAAGTTTTGTAAATATTTATAGTGAATTTAAATGCATGTAAATACTGTATACCATTTCAGGATTTTAATGGGATTCATTTATAGGACCTGAAGGGGGAAAAATGGACTTGGCTGCCACTGTGTAAAGACCCAAAAGATATTTTTCATTTATTTTCAAATACTAAGGTCCACATAGAAAATGAATGTGTGTATGTTTCTGTGCAGAAGGTGTTCTGAAGCACAGTTTGAATTGGAGACATTTGAATGTTTGAATGGATACAAAATTGGGAACTTGGAATCTGGACTGAGAAAATTTCCCTTCATTGCTGTTTTATTGGAGGGGGTGGGAGGGAGAGTTATGAATTTTGGGACCATAACAACTGTTAAAATTTTCACTTAATTTTTCTTTTTATTAAACATTCATCAAAACTATATTCATGCACAGACACACACCAACAAACATATAAAACCCACACAATGGTGATAAAAACTTTTGATTGGTAATTTAAGAAATATTTTAGCTTGAGAATGGTTTTAAATTAATCAAAATAAATCCACATACTTGGTTAATGCTTAGCATTTTCATATAGTTTTGCAGTCCCAGAATTCTCATGGTATGGACTCTTTGAGTGCCCGGGAATACAGATTTTTGTAGAGAATGTGTCAGTTGATTAATTGAACACATATATCATAACAATAACTAGATTATCAAAATGACTTAAATGACTTCATTCAGTAACCAGATACAAACTGTTTCCTTAGGGCCTTTTTGTCAGTAAGTTGCTTTCATACATATGCACTAAGGAGTTTTCTAGTGCAGCGTCATGCATTAGACTGCTTACCAAAAGGCAGGTGGTTGGCACCTACCAGCTGAACCACAGGAGAAAAGTGAGGGAGTTTGAGTTCACAAAGGTGACAGCCTTGGAAACCCCAGAGGACGGGTTTCTTACTCTATGCTATAAAGATGATGTGAGTTGATTTCAACTCCTGGCAGAGGGTTTGATTTGGTATATGCAAGCTTTACAGCAAAAATAAATTATTGTTACCTTTATTACTCAAACCTCACAGCAAAACAAAACAAACCAATTATCATCAGTTTATAGCGATAAACCAAAACACCAAACCTCCCAGCTTCCAGCCTATGCTGACCCATGCTGTTCCTTGATGGCATTGCGTCAGTTCATGTTGATGAACGGTTTGCTGGAGTTGAGTCAGGGTGAATGGCCACCCCGTTTACAATTGAACTAAGTACTCCCCTGTCCTGTGTTGCCCAGACCTCAGCCCACTGTTACAGCTGCTCTTTCAATCCATCTCATAAGGGTCTTCCCCTCTTTCTTTAAAGATGGAGCTCTGGTAAGACTAAAGGCAAGATCTGCAGTTCAAACCTTTGAGTTATATTCCAGAAATTATGTATACATGATATCAATGAGGTTCAATAATGTCTGCACTTAGTTAACTCACCTTTCTTTATAATGAGCACAGATATGGTTCTCTTTCTGTTCATTGACCTGTTGGCTAGCATCCAGATTTTTTGGCATAAATATGTGAGTGCTTCCATCACTGCATTGATTTTTGAAAGATTCCAACTGCTGTTTCAAGTTTCTAGTTCTTGGAACCTTGTTTCATTGTTTTCATTCCTTCAGTCCAGCTGCGACTCCCTCCGTCAATACCGTCAGTCCTTGATCACATGCTTCCTTTTGAAATGATGAATGTCGACTAACTGTTTGGTCCAATGATTCTGTGTACGCCTTCCATCTTTTCTTCATGATCCCACTTGGAATCCTTCCCAATTGCACCTTGAGATTTGAATTTTTTCTTCAATTCTTTCAACTTGAGAAATACTAAGTTCTTCCCCTTTGATTTTGCAGTTCCAGGTCACTTCACGTTTCCGAACAAGGCTTTACTTTGTCATTTCCACCTGCCTTTAGACATTTTCTGTTCAATTCTTTTGCTTTACTTTCATTTGCTTGAACTACTCTACATTCAAGAGAGAGTTTAAGGGTCTCTTCTGACATCTACTTTCGTCTCTACCACCACCACTCCGTCTCTCTTTTGAATGACCTTTTACTATCTCCATGAGGTCTGTTCTTGATCCCATAACTTCTCTGGTCTTTCATAATTAGTGTTTAGTGTGTTAAATCTGTTCTTGAGAAGGCTTCAAAATTCTGATTAGATATGTTTGCAGTTGCATTTTACCTTGATAACATGATTTAAATAGATGAAATGATTTTCTGAAGGCTACTCATCTAGAACATCGCAATATAGCTACTGGTTAAGTTTGAAATTCAGTACATAGTCTATTTATTCCCTGTTACTTGATCCTCAAAATACGTTAAGAGAAATATTTAGAGATGTGAAGTGGACAGACTGCAGGAGCTTTTGCTAACTTGGAAGGGGAAGATCCATAATAAAATTGTATTTAGGAAGCATCTACAAATCCATTCATAAACGACGCCCATATCCAAATAAGGTAGAGAGCACTGTCAAGCTGCTGAAAATCCATAGAAAATCAATGAGTTTATAATTAGTAATGATTCAATTAATAGATGCTAAATTAGAATAATAAAAATATAGAAACGTAGAAAAGGTAGAAATTAATTTGGCCTATGGAAGTTAGGGTAAGTAAGCTGTTTACTTCATGATCTAAAATATCCTAGCCAATACAAAAAATTATTTGTTTAAGAAGTAGGAACCTATAGCAGGAGCATTAATGTGGTCAATAAGTTGATCTGTTCTATATAGAGTCTTTTTGAATAAATTAGCCAGTTACTGCACAAAGTATAGAAATTGAATTTTCTTTTATACTTTTTGTGGTGAGTTAGGTGAAAGTTTACAGATCAAATTGGTTTTCCCTGCAAGAACCCATTTACATTGATGGCAGCCCCCACCATGTAACAGTGCCCTTCCCACTTACCATTTCAGTCTGTCCTTCCTTCTATCCGTTCCCTCCGTTGAGTTTTATCACCTGAGTAAATGCTGCTCATTTATCTTATATGGTTGATTGTTTGAAGCAGTCTTACCTCCCTAGTTCACCTCCACGGCCTGTTTATCACTTGGCTGAAAATTGAGCCACAGAGGAGGGTATAGACCTGAAGGGTGTCTAAGGGCTGTCGTCTCAGGAGGTTAACATTTTTCATTCAGAATGTAAATCACAATTTTTTTGGTATAGAGTCTAAACATTTTCTTAGTGAACTGAATCTAAATTATCCCTGCAAAAACATCTGTTTCCTCCCCTCATTGATTGAGCGCTGTGTGATGTGTGAGGGAAAGAGAGAGAATGGAGAGCACCTCGTCATTTCCCTCCCTACCCCCATGCGCCCCAATCAAATGAAAGGAGCCCAGTATAGTGAATACGCAGTGGGCTGCTAACTGCAAAGTAAGCAGTTTGAAAGTAGGCGCTAGTCCATGAGACACAAATGAGGCTTTCTATTCCTGATAAGAGTTACAGTCTGAGGACTCCACCAGGGCAATTCTGCTTTGTCCTATAAGGGCACTATGAGTCAGAATTCACTGGATGGTAGTGAGTTTGAGACTAGAAACTTTGATCCCAAACTTACCATTTTCTATTAACCAACAAGTTTCTTTCCTTTTTATAATGATTAGTTAGCATATTCTAATAGGAACGCAATGTCAAAATGGAGATATTAAAGTATTCAAGTTCCCCAGTCTATCAAAGGCATGGCTCCTTTTACTGGGTTGTTAGCACAAAATGGCCTCTCAGTGTGCACTGTGGGTGGCTTGTAACACTTTCTAACATGCACAAGATGGACTCTGCTCTTGTCCATGGCTCCAGACGTCCAAAACACTGCATTTTCTCTGTCAATCCTATTGTGCCAAGTTAGAACTGAAAGACACTATTTATTTTAAAAAGTTGATAATGACCTGAGTCATGTGGAATGCTTTCCCATGATAAATACCCCTGAAAGATGCCATTTCCCCAGTTGCCATTTTGGTCTTTCATTATTACATAATAGCAAGTATAGTCTCAAGAAAGAAAATGGCTAGGTGTTTGTAATATATGTCACTCAGTGTTTCCATTTCCAGCACAGCGTGGAATGTTTAATTTCTGCCCTCTAAGTGCTTAATGACTACTGGTTATTTTCTCTTCTCTACAAACATTACCTGTTTCAGTTGCAGTTCATGGAATTCTGCCCATACAATAAACAGGAATATGTGAAACCCCTCAGGGTATTTTCCCTTTCTTGGTTGAACAGATAATTTAAAAGGTTTTTTTTTTTACTTAAAGTAATATGATTTTATTTAGATGCCAAGGCTGTGAAATTTGGATTTATAAATCTTTTTAATTGTAGTTAAAATTATATAATAATGGCTTGTAACTAAAAATCTTCTTATCTTAATACTCATCGCTTTAAAGTGCCTTCATCGTTATTACATTGAAGGACTATTTGATAGAATACTACATTAGTAAAGAAAAGAGAACATTTATAAAAGACTGGAGAAAACTTAACCATGGTGAAATGTACACTTTGATAATAATGCTATTTCTGAATGCACTGGTCTTTAATTCAATATGCTATATAAGCATATCTTATTTTCTAAAATTTGTTTGCTAAAATTTTCTAAAAATTTTGTATTTTATAAAAATCATGTATGCTAAAACACAGTGAGTATATTACCATTTCTATAATTAACATTTTTAAATTGAAAGAAAATAATTTCTTTTAGAATATCCAAGATGATTTCTTCATTAATTAGATAATTTCTTTGTATTAATTTCTCCCAATATCATTATCATAAAATTTAAACTTCTCCCTGCATTACATTTTCTTTACATGGCAAGATAAATCATCTATATCATAATGTTTAAACTGGAGTATTAAATTTGTATTATTAATTATAAAATTTAATAATCTTCATTTGATGTGTTTTGCCATCTTTTCCATGCACGGTTAATTTCAAAATGATGGTTGCTCACATCTCACTGTGCTATAATAAGAATGATCCCAAATTCTAATGCTGAGAAAGCGTTATTTCTCTTGCTACCAGAAAACAAAAGAATAAAATATAATAGCTCGACAATTAAAATGTATATCTTTATCTAAGATCATTCAAAAGCCATCCAAATATATTTATTTCCTGTTTGACAAAAGGTATAATAAATAAAATCGGCAAGCAAGTTAAAATAAAAAAGCCACTCTGGTAAATTTAAACTGACATATGCAGAGAAATAGGTGTGATCTAAAATGCGGCATGTCGTTACTGGCTTCATCCTAGAACTAGCCAGTGGGGATTTCCTTCAGAAAACTCCGTGCTTAAGCTAAGAGATAAAACACAGAGACATCTACTCCCTCAATGAAAAACAACTTTCATCAGTGTAGTCCCTCTTCGTTTTAAATCACAGACTAACCATCCTTCTTACCTCTCTAGAGGGTTGCCCGTCACTAGTAAGAATCCCTAATAACAGAGGTAGTCAGAAACAAATATGATACTTGAAAATTGAATAAAACTGAGTGTACTCTTCTTATAGGAGCTACTTGATAAACACATCGCAGTGAATGTTCGCCACAGGAAGTAGCTAGAAGGGCCTTTTTAAACTCATTATCTGATATTGAGTCTAGCAGGATTAATGTAGACATTTTGGTATGTCATGTACATTTTTTGATTGCAGTGATTAGAACCATGATTAAATGACCCCACACAAAGCAATAGGAAGAAAAACAGAGCTCCCCTTTGACTTACATTTGACTAAGTTTCTTTAAATGTACAAATATATTTTTAGTTTTCTGAGCTATTTCCACCAATAATGCATTCATATATTGCAAGCATTTTTTATGATTCTGATTTCATGTATAGACACATCTCATTTTATTATGTTTCCCTTTCGTGTGATCTTCAGATAGTGCATTTTCCCACAAATCAGAGGTTGGGGGCAAGCCTTTGTTGATTAAATCTATCTCTATTGGCACCATTTTCCAACAGCATAGGTTCGTTCATGCCTCTGCATGAGTCAGCATTGCCTTGGTGGCAGTTAGTTTGGTTTTATTGATTTGGGGCCATATTTTGGTAATTCTTATAGTGTTTTAAACTTTTTCAGAGTGCTATTGAACACATGAATGGCTGCGTTATATCCTAAACCTAACCTTTACACGCACCGGGGAAATAAAAACACGTGTGCCTGGCTTTATTGTGCTATTCTCTGATTGTGGTGGTCGGAAATGGGACCTGGGTGTCCCTGAGGCGCACCTGCACTGAACTCCGTCAGTCTCTTGGCACAGCACAATGGAAAAATGACTTTGTAGCAAAATGCGTGAAAGAATTTTCTTGCAAATGATCGATGTCGTGTAATTGCATTCTCTAGAGGTATTTTGAGATAAGACGGATAGGAACACTTATTGAATTTGAATAAACGGCTGATAATATTTTAGTAGAAGATGTTCAGTTCACTCTAATATATTATTGCTGTTATTACCTGCTCTTTATTCACTTCCAACTCGCGGCAACCCTAGGTATGCAGACTGGACCTGCTCCATAGGGTATTTTAAGCTGTAAACTTTTAGATATAAACTGCTAGGTCTTACCGACAAGGTTCCTCTGGGTGAGTTTGGACCAGCTTGGTGAGTAGTTGAGCATTTAACCATTGATACCATCCAGAGATTCCCTCACTATTAGGTATTGAACATACATAAATAAAATGAGAAGAGCAATGAATTCTATAACAAATATAAATATCAATGATACACAATGCTATGCGATTATGTCATTTGTTTTATCCTAAATAGATTTGAAAATATATTATGTAGACTTAGTAATTAATATACTCATATGGCTGGCCACATTCCGGGATACCTTTTTCTGCAAGATTTTGGGTGCACACTTTAATCCATGCTAGATATAAAAACCATTATGACAGAATTTTATAATATTGTTGCTATTCAGAGACACATACTGAATCTAATGCATATGGGCTTTGGTGAATATTTGTTATAATTTGGATGAAAGAGAATGGACCATAATAAAGTATACAAATAAATTATCATGGTAATTGATCATTTTAAAAATTGTAACAATTTTATTTGTAAGTTCTTATTTGAGTCGTGTAGGTTGTGCTTGTTTAGAAAGGACAATATGTGGATCAGGAAATGATCCTGATAATCTAGGGAGAATGAATGATAACTGTACGAGTTGAACCATAAATGATGATGGTATCTTGATCAAACTCTCAAACTCACTGCCATCGAGTCAATGCTGACTCATAACGATCCTTTAGGAGATTCTGAGACTGCCCCTATGTAAGGGAACAGAAAGTCTTTCTCCTTCGGAGCTCCTTGTGGTTTGGGAACTGCGGATCCTGTGGAATGCAGCCGAAGGTATAACAAATACGCACCAGGGCTCCTCAGTAGACCTTTCCCGATTGAAAAGAGAGGAGTCAAGGAAGACTCTTCCATTTCTTTTATGGTAACTTGGGTTGATTTCAGTTCCTTTTTCTGAGAGGGTAGAAGGTGGTGAAAGAAAAAAACACACCAATAAACAGGGTAACGGGTGAGAAAAAAGAAAGATGTGAACATGCTAGGTTAAACTCCTTTGGGTTCTCAGAAAGCACACATGGACGATTCTCATGAATGCTTTAATTCAGGTTACACTCCGGAGTGGCCTAAAGAACGCAAGGGAAGCGGAACAGGGAAAGGGAAATAAGTGAGCAAGAATGTGGTTTCAGTTGGCTGCAAATCTCAGCAGGATCCCTTGCGGAGCTCTGAAACATGATTTATGCCCTCTAGTCAATCCTATCTTGAGGCAAGGAAGGCATATTTGTCATTCATTGGCTGAAGGCTGTCCTTGTGGAGGTACTAAACCAGGAGCACTTCCACTATCTGAGAGTAAATGAATAATTCTTGGTGTGGCAATGGTTTAACAAATGATGACCTATCTAACATACAAAGAATTATTATTCAACCTTTACAAGACTATTCCAAAATGCATCTCTGAACATAAATCTGATTGAAAGAGGTTAAAAGTGAATGGCAAAAGTTGATAGAAAAGTTGATAGTTATATACTATCACATATATATATATATATATATATATAATGATTTCATGTGTATGTGTTTCTGTATAGGTATAAGGATGCATGTATATATATCTATCATAGTTCCTCATAGTTGTATTATGTTGAATTGCATAGATACATAGTATGTGTATGTGTTTCTGTATAGGCCTAGGTAGGCATGTATATGTATCTATTATGGTTCCTCATAGCTGCATTACATATTGAATTGCTAATCGTGAGGTTAGCCGTTTGAAAACCACTAAGCGCTCTTTAGGGAAAGGTGTCGCTTTCAACTCCCGTCAAGAGTTACAGCCTCAGTAAGCCATAGGGGAGATTCGATCCTGTTCAATGGGATTTCCATGAGCCAAACTGGACTCAATAGCAGTGAGACTTTTTGGTCTGATACACACACACATAACCGTGTGTGTGTGTGTGTGTGTGTGTGTGTGTGTGTGTGTGTGTACATACAAGTATTATAAACAACTCTATACATTTAGCAACGTGGATGAAGTGTTCATATTTCTGGTAAGACATACACTAAAAACACTTATTCTGGAGGAACTAAAAAATTCTGAATAGCCTTATTATTAAGGAGATTGTGTATATTAAAAACTTTTCCAAAGAAAGAAACAAATAAAAACCTATGAGTACAGGTTCGCGCTTTGCTATTCCAACCATGTGAAAAAGATATAAGAAATATCCTACACAATTTTCCAAAAAGAACAGAAAATGGAACACTCCTAAATTAACGTGGATGCACACACACACACACACACACACACACACACACACACACACAAATCCACAAGACAGTACAGATGCCCAACCCTCCAACTCTTCCAAAATGTTATTCTGCACCATTTTCCCCCAAGTATATTCTTTCATGTCCCTGGGTTCTGCAGTTTACTCCCACATTTCACAGAAACTCACAAAATTGAAGGAAATGTGTCATGTGAATTTGGGTGCTGTTCAGTGCCAGAGGTCAAGCAGAGGCAAGCCAAGGGCAGGGTCCAGAGCCAGAAGGCAAAGATGTCCAAAAGCCACAGCAAGTATTTTTGCCTCTGCCAAAATCTCAGTTGAGACATAGAAGCCTGGCTTTCTGGGTAATGTGTGGCCAAACTGCACAGTAGCACCAGCATTTATTGTCCATCCACAGGAAACAGGTGGTGTCCTAAGCCACACCCTATAGTAATTGTAAAGATGTCCACAAGGGAAAAATGGTGTCATTTGTTTCGCACATTCTAGGAAGGGCATTCTCAAGGAAATAAAGGCTGTGACTTGTCTACACCTCTACTAAAGTCAGGTTTCAGAGCCACCCTGACTCTGTCCATTAGTGTAGTAGAGAACACTCTCCCAAATGGGATGATCACCACAGCATAGTTCAAATTTACGACATGAAGAATTATGGGTAGAGGGACTTTAATAAATTGAGGGGAATGTAGACAGATTAGACATTTTAAGCAAACTGTCTTTCATTAAAAAATAACTTTAACATGCATGCTAAATATAACATAAAATTAATTTTAATTTATATTTAAATTAAATATAAAATAATAATTTAAACATTGATTTTCAAAAATATGTCATAAAAACTTAAAAACATATTCATGGAAGAATTTTTTTAAAAGACTTAATAGGATAAAATGTGAACTTAGATATATCAACTAAATTCCAAACTCCTCATTATTATGATTCTTGAATTAAAATTAAATAAATTTAGGATGACAAGAATAACAGATGAATAAAAATGAAAATGGTTTAATATAAATAAATCTGTTGTTTTTTGCTGTTGTTAGATGCTATTGAGTTGGTTCCAACCCACAGTGATCCTATGTACAACAGAACTAAACACTGTCCCGATTCGTGCCATCTTCACAATTGTTTTTATGCTTGCCCCATTGTTGCGCCCACTGTGCCAAACCATCTCATTGAGTACCTTCCTCTTTTTAGCTGTCCCTCTACTTTACCAAGCCTGATGTCTGTCTCCGGGGACTACTCTGTCCTAACAACATGTTCAAAGTACGTGAGACGGTCTCTCCATCCTTGCCTCTAAGGATCATGCCGGCTGTAGTTCTTCCATAACTGATCTGTCTGTTCTCTTGGTAGCCCGAGGTACTTTCAAGATGCTTCTCCAGCACCATAATTCAAACTCATCATTTCCTCTGAGGTCTTTCTTATGCAATGTCCCACTTTCACATGCATATGAGGTGATTGACAATATCAGGACTTGAGTCAGGCCCACCTTAGTCCTCAAAGTGACATCCTTGCTTGTCAACAGTTTAAATGAGCTTTTATTTAACGCTTTATTTCAACACTTGATGTAAGCCTCGATATGCTGATATCTATAGAAAGTAAAATTAAAAGAATATGCACAAATTTAGAAATATGAAGGAAGGGAATTTGAGGAAATGTCTAGACAGTGGTTAGCAACAGCATTGGTGGTGCAGTGGCTTCAGCATTGGGCTGGTTACCGAAGGGTTAGCAGTTTGACTCAACCAGCTGCTCCATGCAAGAATCATGAGGCCGTCTGCTTGTGGAAGGACGTATGGCCTCACAAATGCTGGGGAGCACTTCCACTCTGTTCTATAGGATCATTGTGAATGGCAATCAACTTGATGGCAGTGTGTGGATAGTTAGCAAAAACACTCATTGTCAACGTCAAAGTCAGTTACGTTACAGAGAAAACATGGGTCACCTTCTGCTGGACTAAAGAGCATGAGTCTGATTTACATTTTCGGCCCCTTCCCACGTGTACCCACAGGGAACACCATCAGGGTGAGAGACACGAGTTGCCTCTTTTTCTTTTGATAATACGCTGTCAATATGTCTTCATGACACATTACATTGAATCCATATAACTTTCACTTAATATTTACTCATCCACCCTCATATTTAATTAGGAACAATCCTTAACAATCACTAGGAGATCAAAACGTTTTTAATGTAAAGGCAAAATTATTTCTTCCTTATTGCCACTATCAAACATGTGAAATCATATAACACATGAAAAACTTATTGGGGTGGTATTAAATCCATTATACTATTATCCTCCAGCATCTCCCCCTTTCTGTCTGAATGCCTGTCCATGACTCTGTAAAATTTGCCAAAGAAAACATATAGAATTCCCAGTAGTGACAGCATCAAAGCTCTCACACCGAAACCCCTTCCATGGAACCCAAATAAAAACATCAGAGAAGACTAGCGGGAGACTAAATACATTTCAAGCATTTCCCAGGTTTCTATTTAAATACACTGTCTGCTTTTCAATTGGTCGACTCCTTCCTCTATGAAGCCTTGGGCACACAGTCCAGTGCTCTTACTTTCAGAGCGCTGCCATAGCCATGGTGACAGCGAAGGCTGAAGCAGGCTCGCATTACCTACGGTGGAGCTGGCAGAAGCACATTATACAGATTACCTTACTGAAATGCCAACAAGTGAGTACTAGCAGAATCTTGCTAGGTACCAACACTTAGGATATAATGGGAATTTAATTGTTTCTCGCAGGATGGCTGAATGACTTCTAAATGTGTCATATAACCTATGGAAGCTATGGACGTTAGCTGACAAATTACAAAGCCCATACCCTGTTTTAATTTGTCAGTTTTCAGACCATTCTTGGTGTGGATGCTGACTACTTGGAGATGACAATAGGTAAAGTGATGGAGTAAAAATGGCACTCCATTTATTAATGTATGGGCTTTTATTATATTTTAACAGCTAATTCAGACATTGAACAGCATGTAATTTTTATATATTCTTCCCTCTTGCATATTTTGGATGGGATTTGCCTAAAGGGCAATTTCACATACTACCATGAACTATAATACTCAAGCGGAAGAAATAGCATAAGAATGCTGAAACTACACTCGTCATTTAAAGTCATGCTTTAGGAAATTCTAAAATTAAATCGTGTTAAAGAAAGAACATTGCTTTTTGTATTTTATTTTTCTTCCTCAATTACAATGTCTTAGACATGGTTTCATTTATAAGCTTAAGAATTACGGGTGGCCAAATAATCGTGTGAAATAAAAATCCCACAGCTGTTGTCTTTACAAAGTTCAATAGACATATCAGGAGTATTGTTACCCAGGGTGGCACTGATCATACGATTCAAAAGGTACCATGAAAACGAATCAATTCCAGGAAAGGGTAGGCATTTTGTTACATCAAATCCTGTTGGCCCCTCTGAGTTACAGACAAAGCTGGTGTATATGTCGAGCTCATAAATTCAGTTTGGGACATGGAATACTCATTATGGTGACATGATCCTAGAAAATGAAAGATGGCATTGCAGGAAAAATTCAAAATGATACCTCATATTGCTACCTCCTTCGTTATATCCCACTCCCATTAATAGCAGCCAGAACTACATAAATCCTTGAGTGAGATCCTAATGCTCAAAGTACCAAATGATGTGCACACACACAAATGAAGACATTTGTGCCATTGTGGTTCCCAAACCTAGAAGATTTTGCAAGCATCAGAGTAACAATGATTGAAGAGATTTCAGGGTCTACTGGGTGCAGAACTGAGCTTTGAAATCACCCAAGGGAGCCTGACCTTCCTCATCTTTTGATGCCTCCTGCAATCACCCCAACTTCCTTAAAACAACAGTGGAAGGTGATGTAAAATGTAAAATCTAGTTTAGAAATTAATAAAACACATTCATAAGCTCGTTAAATTTAGCAAAGACATGTACTTGATTTTAGTCAGATTTTTTACCTGAAATATCCTATCCAGGATGTCCATTTTCTTAAAAAATTAACTTCAAGAATTCTTTGAGTCAATGCTCATGTCAATGTGATCTACCACCCATTTCCACCAATAATGGGAGTAGATTTAAAGGATCAGGTAGTAATGGTGAGGTCATATGTTTGACTGAGTACTGCCCCAAACTTCAATTGCTAGTTGTTAAAATGTCACCCTAGTATCATCCAGCGCTTTGTCAGACCCATTCTTTCTTTGTGTTTCATTCAGTCTTAGGTAGCTATATATTTAATGTTATTACCTCTCTGCGAGATGCTGGAGATAAAAAGTATATTCTAGAAGATACCTATAAACAAAACATAGAAGCGTATCATATCGTATATAAGAATGGATAAAGGTTCAGTGGACAAAAATAGACTGGGATTGGGTGGATGGGAGGGGCATAGGACGTACGAGAAGTAGTTGGATTTTAAATAGAATTGGCAGAAATTGTTGAAAATAGCACAGTTGAACAAAGACTTGACCCCTAGAAGTGATTATGCATCTGAGTAAACACTTTGCCTAAGGGCATAACTAAAGGTATGCCTCATTTATTGGTAAAATCATGTGAAAGACACACTGCTGCAGTGCTCAGATTGAGGAAAAGAATAGTACTGTTGAGTCTAGAGAGGTAACAAGGGCCAGATGGAGAAGACCTCGGTCCTGATGTTGTTTGCCTCAATTTTGACTCATAGTGACCTGAGAAGACATAGAACTGACCTCTAAGGTTCTCCACTGTAATCTTTATGAAAGCAAATCACCAGTTCTTCTTTCCCACAGAGCAAATGGTGGGTTTGAATTGCCAGACTTTGGGTTAGCCATCAAACATTTAACCCTGCAATGCTACTATCTTGTAGGTTCCTAATAAATATTTCTACTTTCCTTGTGCTTCAAGGAGAGCATTCTCCAATGTGAACTGAGCTGTAAACTGGTCTCTTTTATGTTTTAAAAAAAGAAGCATCTTAAGAGTTGCAGTAAGACTACTTGTACGAATAGACAAAGGTGGGAGGAGAGAGAGAATGAATCAGGATGATGGGTGATGGTGACTTTGCCTAGGAAACAGCAGTGGAAGTAGTAAGAGGCAGCAGGGATGTCACTAGGGTTGTTGTCTTCCACTGCTATTACTCATGCTGTCACACCCTCTACCATGGACTTGCTCTTATATCAGACCATATCGAATTCGGTTAGGCACCTGATGCCCAAAGTTTCAGCCTCTAGACATTGCTGCTTCTGGGCCTGTGCCCCATGACCTCTGGCCAGTTGACAAGCAGTCTGAGGATGGGTCACTCCACATCCTCTTCTCATGTTGCCTCCTCCTGGATGAGCACTAGCCCCAACTCGGCCCTGGCACAGGTGCCTACTTACCTGTACCAGCACCTGTACATCTCACACTGAAACCCCACACCCTCCAATTTTACGGACCGTAAATGTCACTCTTCAATAATGTCACTCTGACACTACCTTCATACTCCTAGTGATGTAACCGACAAGAAATCAGACTGTATACTTACCTGGCAGGGGAGACACCATGATCAGGAAGGTGGTTTTCCCAGGGCGAGGCTCATCCATTGCACTGCGGGTGTGCTGACCCCTGCGATTTCCCTAAATGAGGGAAACTCAACTGCATATTTTGTGGTAGTGGGGGACTGCGTTCTCGGGAACCCAGGGCGGATGATCCCTACAGGACCAGTGGTGTGAGTGG
>NW_022111377.1:4647236-4654432 GCF_000313985.2 Echinops telfairi
AAGGAAAGTCGTAGACTTCTCTTATGACAGGGCATCCTAAGTACAAGAAGACAAAAACCAACTCTCCTCCATCCCACATGCCAGGAATCCTTATAGAGATATCACTGGTAAAACTCTATTTATTTTGGTAGGCATATTTTAAAAATCACTTGGACCCCTTTTCAGTCTGTTACTCTATAAGAGACTATAAATTTTTCAACTCACAGGCCTTCGAGGTGCCAATTAAATAGAAATTTCCAAATGTAATTTTATAAAGAAATTGGCCAAGGAGTAGCAGGTTCTCTATTTTATTCTGCTCCTCTTCTGCTTATGAAAGAAAAAGCTATTTCATATGATAGAAGAAGAATATCAAAGACTAGACCGAAACTGTGACTGAAAATAAGTTGTATAGCTCATTCATATGCTAATCTGCACGGAAGCAGTTGAGATGTAAAAATCTAAACTCAGTTACTATTCTATAGCATATCTATGTCTTGTTCACTAAGGTATTATCAGCACCAAGCACTGTACCTGGAAAATCATAGCAAAGCAATAAATTCTTATTGAATGAATAAGTGAATCTTAGCACCATGAAAAATGATGAGCCTTGGACTTGCTTTCTTCTTTGCCACTCTTAAGGGAGGCCCCAAAAGGATACTGGAGAAATGGAGCAAGGAATGTGTCACCTATTCGATTAGAAGTTCAGATAAATTTCCATGTATCAATATTGAGAAAATGGTTTTAAACAAGAAACTATTTTTCTTCATCAATATAAAATGATTTGCTATTAGGGTTAAAGTGCTTGTTACTAAAGATGGGAATGTCTTTGATTAAGGTGATATTTCCTTGTTTTGTTCCTTTCAGATATGAATTTATATCAATTAATATTTGATGGATCCACTAGCTTTAACACAGATTCTTCCTGCTAGGGGTTTATAACATAACCTTGATGGCAAGGCTAAAAATATATAGACAGAAGTCAAACTATTAGATTAAAATGACACAATAGTTCATAAGAAAGAAAATTAAAGTCATAAAATAGAACATAGTATTTTAGAAAGACTTGTGAATTAGTGGCAAATGGATTAGACATTCACATCAATAGGACCATATGGTAAAAATATGAAATAGCATTATTAGGTGGAAAAGTGAGCCACAGAGAAATAGCAGCGCATATAGACAACCCTAAACTTTATTTTATCCACAGGATTATATTGAGTCAATTGCACACACCATAGAAAGGTTTCCCTTTAAGAAACCCTCACTCACAACGATGGAACAATTATAGGAAAGTGAGGGAAAGAGGCTTAATGGGTGTCAAGGTCGATCTTAAGTTACACCAT
The DNA here is from genome assembly GCF_000313985.2 of Echinops telfairi. Classification (NCBI taxonomy): domain Eukaryota; kingdom Metazoa; phylum Chordata; class Mammalia; order Afrosoricida; family Tenrecidae; genus Echinops; species Echinops telfairi. The sequence continues at coordinate 4,648,559 of NW_022111377.1, forward strand.
CCCCGCCCCCAACCTCACTACATTTCTGTATGTCTCCCATGCTTGAGAAAGAACATTGGGCCAAAATGAGTTAGCAGAAACGGCTTAGTGGCACACTTTTCAAATGGTGACCAGGGCATGGGCCACACCTAACACCTCTGGAGGAAAGGTAATATCTAGCCAACAGTAGCAAGGTGATTCTTAGTAGCCAATGGTTGACATTGGCAGTTCTATTGAACCACAAAACAATTCTATGTGTCTTAACTTACCTATGGGAAGACTAATGGTTTGGTTAGCCTGCTACCACTGGGACACAGGTTCTTTAGTTTAAACATATTTATCAAAAATGGTTATCATTATTTTAGGATCATGAAAAGGCTTTTGTGATTGTTAGTTGCCATCATGTTGGTTATGACTCATGCCCGTCTTATTGACAATGGAGGCCAAGTGGCCTGGTCCCTGGTTGAGCCTCACACTCATTGCCCCGTTTGAGCACCTTATGACAGCCCCTGTGTCAATCTATATCAGCAGTTCTCAACCTGTAGGTCCCAACCCCTTTGGGGGTCGAATGACCCTTTCACAGGGGTCACCTGATTCATAACAGTAGCAAAATGACAGTGATGAAGTAGCAACGAATGTAATTTCATGATTGGGGGTCACCGCCACATGAGGAACTGTGTCAAAGCGTCGCGGCATCAGGAAGGTTGAGAACCACTGATCTATGTCAATGAGTCTTCATCTAATTTCCCTGGCCTGCTAATTTACCAAGTCTATTGTCCTTCCCCAGGGACTAGTCATTCCTGATAACACATCCAAAGGACATAATATGAAGTCTTACTATCCTAACTTCCCAAATCCATTCTGGATGTATTTCATCCAAGGCAGGTTTGCTCATTCTTCTGACAGTTTATAGTTCATTTAATATTCTTAAATAATACCCCAATTCAAATGCATCCATTCTTCTTTGCACTTATTTGCTCATCTTTCCCATGCATATGAGTGGATTGAAATATCATGTTTGGGGGCAGGCACATCTTAGTTCTCAAAATGACATCTTTGTTTTTTAGCACTTTCTTTTCTCCATTCACTATGATGCTGTTTATTGGTCTAGGTGTGAGGATTTTTCTTTTCTTTATTTGAGATGAAACCAGGTTGTATTATCTACATATCTCAGGTTGATAATGAGTCTTCCTTTAGTACTGATTAAACATTGTCGTTCTGCTATTTGCAATGTAATCTATGATTTGTTATGGTTCAATAATTTGTGGTAATTTGATCTGATCCATTAAAACACGGGTAAATATCTTTCTGGTATTCTCTATGTTCTTTTTTAAAAATCATTTTATTGGGAGCTTGTACAATTCTAATCACAATCCATACATCCATCCATTGTGCCAAGCACATTTGTACATTTGTAGCCATCATCATCCTCAAAACATTTGCCTTCTACTTGAGCCCTTAATATCGGCCCTTCATTTTTCCCCTCCCTCGACACTCTCCCATCCCTCCTGAATCCTTCATAATTCATAAATTATTATTATTTTGTCATATGTTACACTGCCCAACGTCTCCCTTCACCCACTTCTCTGTTGTCCATCCCCCAGGGAGGAGGTTATACACAGATTCTTATAATCAATTCCCCTTTTCCACCTCACATTCCCTCCACCCTCCAGGCAACGCCACTCTCACCACTGGTCCTAAAGGGGTCATCTGTCCTGGATTCCCTGTGTTTCCAGTTGCTATCTGTACCAATGTACATCCTCTGGTCTAGCCAGATTTGTAAGATAGAATTGGGATCAGGATGGGGGGAGGGGAGCATTTAAGAACTAGAGGAAAGTTATATGTTTCATCATTGCTACCCTGCAACCTGACTGGCTCATCTCCTCCCTTCAATCCTTCAGGAAGGGGGTGTCCAGTTGCCTACTGATGGGCTTTGAGTCTCCACTCTGCACTCCCCCTCATTTACAATGATGTGATATTTTGTTCTTTTATGCTTGATACCTGATCCCTTCAACAGCGCATGGTCACACAGGTTGGTGTGCTTCTTCCATGTGGGCTTTGTTGCTTCTGAGCTAGATGGCCGCTTGTTTATCTTCAAGTCTTTAAAACCCCAGATATTATATGTTTTGATTGCCGGGCACCATCAGTTTTCTTCACCACATTTGCTTATGCACACATTTGTCTTCAGAGATCATATTGGGAAGGTGGGAAGCCACTGATATGATTTTTTGTTCTTTGATGTCTGATACCTGGTATGTTCTACACCTCGTGGTCACACAGGCTGGTTTGCTTCTTCCATGTGGGCTTTGATGCTTCTCAGCTAGATGGCCGCTTGTTTATCTGCAAGCCTTTAAGACCCCAGACACTATATCTTTTGATATCTGGGCACCATCAGCTTTCTTCACCACCTTTGCTTATGCACACGTTTGTCTTCAGTGATCATGATGGGAAGGTGTGCGTCATGGGGTATTCTCTACTTTCATCTGAGTTCCATCTAACTTCAACAATGATATCTTTCAATGCATGTCCTCTTCTGAATCCAGTTTGAATTTCTGGCAGTTCCTTATAGATGTACTGCTGCAACCTTTGTTAAATGTTCTTTAGCAAAACTTTATTTACGTATGATATTGGTTCAATAATGTACCCATTGGATAAATTAGATCTATATGTTCCATATGTTGGATAACCTTTCTTTGCATTTGCTCTAGATCAGCGGTTCTCAACCTGTGAGTCACAACCTAGGGAGTCGAACGACCCTTTTACAGGGGTTGCCCAATTCATAACAGTAGCAAAATTACAGTTATGAAGTATCAACAAAAATAACTTTATGGTTGGGGGTCACCAAAACGTGAGGAACTATTAAAGGGTGTGGCATTAGAAAGGTTGAGAACCACTGCTCTGGATGGTTAATGCTGCATGTCAATTTGGTTGGGCCACAATTCTCAGTAAATGGCAGTTATTATATCATAATTTCCCATGATGAGATTCGCTATAAAATAACCATCTCTATGATTAAATCTTCTATGAGCAGCCTATAAATGGAAAGGGCGATTCCCCTGTGATGTGGCTTGCTTCCAATGCATGTGGACACTCTGTCTTTTGGACTTGAGCCTGCAGCCTCCTATATTAGCAACTAACCAGAGTCATCAGTCCACTATTTTACTTTCTGACCTTGAATTCATTAGCCTCTGACTTGGATTCATTCTCCACTAGAGCTGCATGAGTTAGTAGTAGCCTGCAGTCTGACATCTGACAGCCACAGATTTGAAATTTGCCAACTTCTATAATGGTGTAAGCTATTTCCTTGATACATAATTTTATTAATTGGTTGAGATAGTTCATGTTTATTGTGCCAACATGGCCAGTGAACACATGTGGGATTAATTGAAGGGCAGAGAGATAAATGGCTCGGCGATCCTCACTTTGCTTGTCTCTTGCTCTTTGACCATCGGACCAGTGTGAAGCTGCATTGCTTGTTCTGTGCCTCCATTTGCAAGCTACACTACCTGTAGGACACCTAACCCGTGGACTGTGTCGCTGTAATTTGAGGTACCCTCTAGACCTGTTTGGCCACACTATTGGAATTTACATCTCTTGAGTTGGGGACTGTCAGACCCTGTCATCTGGCTGACTGTTGGTGACCTGCCTTGCTGTTTGCTGCCTGTGACCTGATGTCCTGAATTGCTCTACAGAGGACTACCCCGCAGCCCTCAAGACTTGAAGGGCTGCCAGTGTCTCACAACTGTCTCATGGGAGTGAGTTGCACTGAGCCATTTGTACTGCTTTATAATTTAATTAACTGCTTATTTCTTATGTTATCTATCTATCTATCTATCTGTATAAATATATAAAAAAATATTAGCATTCTGGTTTTGTTTCTCTAGAAAACCCTGTCTAACACACTGGTCTTCCTTATAAGTGCATGGATACTATCCAATCAGTGATCATGTTGTGACTCAGTATAGATCTTAACATGTTATTTTGGGTGATGAATATGATGTCATTTCTCATCACTTTGTCATTCTCAGTAGAATAGCTCATATGATTGTCCAGTTCCAAATAGCCAATATTAGTTTGTTTTTGTTCACTATATGTATATATATAATTACCACATTAATCACCCATTTAATTTGCTCTATACATCTTGTGTTTATAATTCACATGCCTGTTTTATGCAAAAAATTACACATAGGGCAAAAATTATGTGGGAGATACTTTATTTCCACCCTCATGACTCCAATAACTAGCTTAAGCCACTGAGGAGAGATACCCAATAAGAAGGGGATTGGGAGTTGTAGAACACCTGAGAATTCAGTTATATCTGCATCTGCTTTAAAAGGAAATGAGAAAAACATAATTAAGCATTTTCACATTAATAAGTAAGTAGGTCAGTATCAACCCTTGGCTCAGCATTTGGCCATGCATTAGCCACATGTTCTCAAACATCTTGGCCCCTTACCTGCTCCCAACTGGTTGAAGTTTCACAATGACCTGCTTCAGAGCTGTAGGTTCTGCAGTCTGGGTAATTGTGGCAAGACTGCCTGAACCTGTGGGGGTTTTCCACTTGGAGTTCCTGAACTTGGCATTGTAGGTGAAATTCACTACCTTTTCTCATGTGGCAACGTGATCTAAGAACCCACGTGGTAGATAGTTTGGGTACATATGCCTAAGGACTTCAGACAAATATATTACATAACATTAAAATTATATTCATTTGGTTTCCAGTTAGTAATGGGAACAGAGCATAATATGCATGTTGCATAAGTAGCTGACTGCCTAGGTAGAGAGGGCTAGTGTTGATGTAAACAGTTGTGGCTCTTTTCAAATGGGACTTTCAAAATAAACAGGGCAATTACAAATAAAGTTGCATGATTTTGGAAGGAAAATAACAAAAGCTAAATCTTTATGAATGTGATGAATCACATTTGCTTACTTACCATACCTTATATCCGTGGGGAAAACGCATGATGTATGATCCTCATAATTTAGGGTTGGATTCAAATTGGTATTGGTATGTGGCTATTTTCTCAGTTAGAATTATTATTAAATTTGAGATCAGATTTAGACTGTTCTTATTAGAAAGCATACGTAGCATTGGCTATGTTTCTTACTTCAAAATGTGATGGAATTCACCAAATAAGACAGGTGGACCTAGAGATTTCTTTATAAGATTTTTTTATTTATGAATTCAATTTCTCTGATCAATATAGTCATGGAGATATTTTATACTACTTTTGTATTTGTTGTGTATGTGTGTGGGGGGTCTACAAAGAAGTTGTTCAACTATCCAAGTTGTTAAAATCATTGCCATAAAATAGAACCAACATATGAATTTAATGAGGTTGAAGGTTACCAGATCAATGTAAAGACCAATTATATTTCTAAATATGACCAATAACGAATCAGAAATCAAAATTTAAAAATATATCTGCATGACAACAATAAATATGACTTATGGTTAAATCTGATTCCAGATGCATAACATTTGTCACTGAATGATTTAAATTATTTCTGAAAGGAATTAAAAAATGTCTTAATAAATCGATGGACTATGCCCATGAGTCAGAAAACTCTCTTTTTAGCATGTCACTCCTCTTCTTCAAATTGATATTTAGACTCAGTGAAATCCCAATCACTATCCAAGCAAGATCTTTTTATTTGGTAACTGAATTCTACAATTTAGATGAAAATCCGAAGAACCAGCGTAGCTACAATTATTTTCAAAGTCAGACCACGGTTGAGTCTTTCTACAACATTCATGAAATCTCATGGTGTATCCCTTGATTTTTCTAATAACTTATGGCATGCACCATCCTTTCATGACTTTATTTGCTATCTGTGTTTGTTCCTTAATGAATTGTCTCTCTTAAAAATTGGCAAGTTACTTATTCAGTC
>NW_022111377.1:4654621-4657622 GCF_000313985.2 Echinops telfairi
TCAGGAAATGAATTTATCCCGGGGCTCAATCTTCAACCAAACCATAGACACGTCTGTAAGGGCAACAGTAACCTTATGGAGAATAGTCAGCTATTGACATCAAAAGGGCAGAATTTCCTCAATGATAAAATTCAGAAGAGTTAGTAAAGGAGAAAGAACATACACCAGAAACACAGGGAGGAGGTCAGATAAATAACCTTACATTGCGCAGGTTGCACTCCAAAAGATCAATGGATTTGGATTTAGTACTAAATATAAAACTGATCTGCTCTGTAAACGTTCATTCAATTCATAATAAAAAGTTATTAAAATAAATGGCTGCTAGCATTCCAGTTCATGCATGTGTGGGTTTATCCCACACCAACCTGTTCATGTCTCTGCAATCAAGTTACTCAATAATGCTTTTGCCTTAGTCTCATTAAAATGCCTTCCAAAAAAAAGGTCAAGTTTCAAGATTGCTTCCTTAGGGGATCTTTTGAACCAGTGCAATTCAAGGTAGCGGGGTCAGCTCCCATGGTTTCATGATCACTTTGGGGGATTTCACAGTGGTCTTCTTGATAGGTTTCCTCAAAAGACACAAGGGTGCATATGGGGATATAAGAAAAGGAAGATTTTGAAAAATGAGAATTGCAGTGATGAAAAAAATGGAAAATTGAAAAAAAAAATGTCCCCCATCACTACAATGTGTCTGTTCATCTTTTGTGGGTGGAAATTGTATCAGAAAAGCATATTGCACCCGTCAGGTTTTGAAAGGAATATGGTTTGGGTCTTTCAAGGATGCCCACACTGCTCTTCTGGTGTGGTATAAACGGTGAAGAGTGCAAAATTGTTTGGGGAAGTTTATAGATAAGGAAGCATCACTTTCACAAGTGAATAGACTTAGGGGGATTATATGTTATGAGAAAAAAAAACGTCACACTTTGATAATCTTCTTTTTTATGTTCTTCTTAAAAAAAGGTTTTTATAAATGGATAGCAAAACTTTTAAAAAAACTTTTCACGTATGCTGGTATTACTAATGATAAGATATCCACATAAGCATATGCCCCAAAAGGTAGATCTATGGAGAAAATATAGACATAGTCAAGGGATTCCCTTCACTTAGATCGATCAGCAATCACCATGGAAGCAGCAGTTAAGAAACAAACAAAAACAACCATTACATTGGACTGATCAGCTGCAAAAAATAGAAATAAAAATAACTGAGGAAAAGTGTTAAAGTGCAACGACATCACCTTGAGGGCAAAGATGTGCCTGAGTCAAGCTGTAGTATTGGCCATAGCCTCATGCGCGTGTGAAAGTTCCAGAATAATTAAGGACGATCTAAGAATTGGTACATTTAAATAGCATGTTGGCAAAGGATATTGAACACACTATGGACTTCCAGAAGTATGCAAAAATATGTCTTAGAAGAAACATAATCAGAATGCTCCTTAGAAGCAAGGACGACAAGCTGTCTACATACTTTGGACATGTTATCTCAAGGGACTGGTCTATGAAGAAGAACATGATACTTAATAAAGTCATTGAATGAGACAAAGAAGTTCACCAAATAGACTGACACATTGGCAGCAATATTGGTCTTAATCATCATAAAATGTGAATATAGTACAGCATGAGGTATTTCTTTTATCTTTGTTCTATCGCACACAAGTCGGAACCTACTTGATGGTACCTGACAATAGCAGCAATGATGTAATATTTACTATATTTCTATCTGACTCGACTCAGTTGTTGATGAAGAAATAAATGTTTTGTATCTTTTGAACAACTTTGCAACAAATATACTGATATCTATCTTCCATGTAGATGACTGTGTTCAGATCTTTGAGTGGAGTTAACATATTAAAAATTTATTTAACAAAAACCCCAAAACACCAAAAAAGTCACTGCCTATGTATAGCTTCCAACTCATAGTGACAATAGAGGATGAAATAGAGTTGGTCCTTTGGTTTCCCGGGGCTGTACATCGCTATAGGATCAGGAAGCGTCATCATTCTCCTACAGAGGAACTGGTCTATTCAAACTGCCGACTCTGTGCTAAGCAGCCAAGCTAAGAAGGAATTGCCTTGTCTTAACTCCCACCACAGCTCATGATAGTGTCTCTTTCTCTACCAACATTTAGTTTGGCTACACTTTGAAAGATTTCCTAAAAACTGCCTGAAAAGCTCATCTCAATATAATTTTTATTTGAGGTTCTTGGATTACAAATAAAATTGAGCATTTATTTTCATGCTTCCTGGCCTAGAGGTTTCATATTTTTTTCTACTCATATTCATAGTACATAACTTCATAGTACATAAAAAATGTATGTACATAGTACATAAATACATAGTATATAGAACACCGGAGAAAGATCTATGCATTTGAATTATGATGTTGGCAAAGAATACTGAAAGCAAACATGAACTGCCAAGAGAACAAACAAATCCATCCTGGAAGAAGTATAATCAATATGCCCTAGACACGAGGATGGCAAGATTTCATCTCATGTGCTTTGGACATGCAATCAGGATAGACTCATCCCCAAAGAAGGACATCATGCTTGGCCAAGTAGAGGGCCAGCAAAGAAGAGAAAGACCCTAGGTGAGGCGGTTTGATCTAGTGATAGCAAAACAATCATTGTGATTCTTTTGCACATAGAGTTGCTATGAATTGGGACCCATTTGACTACACCCAGCCCTTACAAAATTCATAGTACTTTCTTGATTTTATTGGATTGTTTTTTTTCCTAATCAATTTGTCGGAAGTAACAGGAAACTCACAGGATATTTTACCCAATACTATCCAAATTCTTTATTGTTCTATGTTAAAACAAAATCCTTGAAAGTTGAACAGACATATTGAAAGATTCTTTACTGGTCTACTGAGAGAAATACGTGAACCTTGATGGAGTAGTGCTTCCTCGTTGGGCTGAAATCCACAAGGACAGCAGTTTGAAACCACCAGTCAATCCATGGGAGAAACTCTAGGCTTTCCCCTCCCATAAAGAGTTATGGTCT
>NW_022111377.1:4657722-4659920 GCF_000313985.2 Echinops telfairi
TTCGGTTTGGATTCAGAAAATCACATGCAATTTTAATTGTTATTTTAGATTTGACACGGTGGCTGCAACTATGGGTCTAGCATAGGGACTGTTGTGACAACGGTGTTGGAATCCGGCGGGTCTGCTCTTTTGTGCATAAGGTCACCTCGTGGCACCTAACAACCCATTAGATTGCTTTAGGAAGACACTGCTCAATCTTAGACTTCATTCCTGATGGATGAAATCCCCTAACCTCCGTCTTGGGATGGAATTTTCCCCTTAATTCCCCTCCTACAAATGGACAGTCATTTATTCCTGGATATTATTTTTTCCCTTCACTTTCCATCAATCTGTGAGAAAAACTGCCTTCCATGAATCTTGTAATGGTAAACAGGACCTAGAGCATTTATTTTTGAGAAAATGGCTTGGTTTTGTGAAAAGATCATACATACAGATCTAGAAAGCATCCCAGTCCAGTCTGACTCAAGTATATAAGCTGAATACGAGTCCATAAGTGCCTCTTCAGACTCATGCTGCCACACTCAAGGATGCAGAATGCAGGAATACCACAGGCTGGTGGGGCAGTCATGTGGATCCAAGGTTAGTAGAAATGTGGAAGGACACTGGCAACTCTCAGGGAGGCCACCAGTCCTAGCTGGCAGGAAAGCAGAGTAGCAGAGAAACAGGGAGGTTCCCAGCATCCTCATTATAGGTCACATCCACAAAGAGGCAGCATCAGGCCGTGACCTGATGGAAAGGTTGGATTCCCATGTACATTATTATGTACTGTCAAGTTAATGTAAAATTAGCTAACGGCCATGCTATGTCATAGTGAGCTTGTGTACAACAGAATGAAAGACTACCCAGTCCGGCACCATCCTCATAATTTTTCTTCTGTTTGAAATTGTTGCAGCCACTGTGTCAATCCATCTCCTTGAAGGGTTCCCCTTTTTCACTCCCCCTCTGCCTTATGATGTCCTTATCTAGGGACTGGACTCTCCTAATAATATTCCCAAAGTACTTGAGAACTAAATATACTCATCCTTGCATTTAAGGAACATTCTGGCTGTACTATTCATTTCTTAAACTTCCGTTAATGATTTATATTGATATTATTTTTCTTTTAAAAAATTATTTTATTGGGGGCTCATGCAACTCTTATCACAATCGGTCCATCCATCCATTGTGTCCAGCACATTTGTGCATTTGCTGCCATCATCATTCTGAAAGCATTTTTTTCTCCTTGATTCCAGTGACTTTTGCATGTTTCTCTTCTTTCCATAAGTTAATGGATTTATTCTCTACCCTTGCTCAAACTCATTCCAAATACCCTTTGGCTAAAATCTTGGAGATATTTTAAAAATAATTTAACCAAACCAAAAATCTCAAAAATGATTTGTAATATAGATAAAAATATACATCAATTTTACTCCCCAACCTCATCTCTCAGAAATCATTGACTCTCTGTTCATGTTTCTGTCACTAAAAACATGTCATATTTCTGTTATTTGAGAACTAAATAACAGGTCATAGTTTGAAACTCTGAGAAAATCTATAAATTTGTTTTATATATTTTATCAGAATTTCAAATATTTTACTAATGTCCTACAATGTTCTATTTTTTAAAATGATCATTTTCTTTGGGAATATTCTATGGTTGTAAGACTGCAGCAAATTTCTACAACCTCACAATAAACATAAAATTATAAATAAATAATGTTATTCAATTAGTCTTTAAGTTACATTACTAGCTTTGTTCTAAGTTATATTTGGTTCTAATGAAGAATATCATGAATGCAAGAAACTGGAACGTCAAACCACATAGAACTTTTGGTACTAAAGTAAATATTCTAGATAAACATTTTTAGTCTTCCTTATTCAGTGTGCAACTTTCACGCATAGGAGGCAATTGAAAATACCATGCCTTGGGCTAGCACCGTGTTCCTCAAAAGGACAGTTCTGCTCTTCAACACTTTAAAGAAGTCTTGTGAGGCAGCTATGCCAATGAAATATGTTCTTTGATTTTTTTTTGACCTTGATCGATTTACAGGTTTTTCTTTCTTTTTAAATTTTTTTCTTTTAATTAATTTATTCTTTTATGGGTCATTGGTTTTCTTTTTTGTTGTCATCGCTGTGTTCTCATTTGTTGCACGTCTTGCTATGCCTTGTTTTTTGGTGCATATTATTATCTCTACAGATCTTTCTAGATAAGATAGGCT
>NW_022111377.1:4661394-4714123 GCF_000313985.2 Echinops telfairi
CGCAATAAAATGATTTTTTTTAAAAGATAACCCTTTAAGATCCCACCCACTAAACTCACTGATAGCCAAGCATTTTCTAATCTCTTCACCACACTTTGCTCTAGCACACATATTGTCAGTGATCTCCTCGTGAGGGCCAGTGTTTAGTGGGCCATATCCTAAGACTTAACTGTTCTTAGATAGATTAGGGTTACCATAAAGTGTGAGGCCCAAATGCATTCATTTATCTATGGTTTATATATGTCACTGGTTAATTTTAGAGATATCTTTCAAAAATGTTTTACTGGGAAACATTTTAAATCATCCCCATGGAGCCTAAGGAAGATCTATGGACAGTCTCACTAGTTTAGCAAGTGGTATAAAATTTAAAACACTGTTGAGGATGGGAAAGTATGCATGCATAGGCCAGCTTTTAGAGTGTAATCCATAAACTCTTCATGTGTATAGATTAACAGCTCAAGTGACTGGACAGTGTTGACACAAACATTGAGAGTTGGGGACTAGGGCAACTCATTCGCAAAGATAGAAAAATGCATGAGAGACTAACACATGTCATAAAATGGCAAAGAGAGCATGAACATAGTACATGGTAGTCTTGGACCACCATATTTCGACACCATCAAAGGGAGATATCAGAAAGTTCAACAACCACCAACTCTGTCACCTTGGGACAGCAGTCATCTGCTTCTTCTCACACTAGCCCATTCCAGCCTTCAGTCCAAGGGAACAATTCATTTCCTTAAATCTACTACAGGTGAGTTGAAGGTAAAGTCTAGTCACCGAATGGGGTTTTCAAATCAAATCTTTCTCGTGTGGCCCGTGAAGGGTGCTGTTCATCTCAAAATGGTGGAGTCTAAAGTCTCAGTTGTCTCCAGCATGTGGCCTGGGTCACCAAGGGCTAGATGAAAACAAGGTCAAAATTGTCCAATCAGCAATGAGATCTAGGACATAATGGCTGATTGATTTCTCTATAATTAACACTAACCATTTTCTCCTACGGCTGGTTGACCCACCAACAGGCATGTAATTGTCTTCTCCAAGACAAATATACCCCTTCCCACTTCTTTACTTGAATTTCCAGTAGGGACACTAGTCACTCTTGTAAGAGTGTCTTCCGATTTGAGGAGACTTTAGAACAGTGTTATAGGGCAGGGACTGAACTGTTTTCGCCTATCCTCCTCTCTTGAAGAACTTCCACCAGCTAAGGTGTGGCTAAGGTTCTTCTCTTGACATTATTTTTAAATTGTACAAATATGGGGTGTTATTTTATATGGTTCATGGGTACTAGGCTGGCTCACTACCTCTTTGCTGGAGAGACCAGATTAGAAGCTGATGTGACCCGAGAACAGAAGCCTGCCATTGTCTTGATGTTTATCCTTATAGTAGTGGGCTCATACGGTATTTGTCCTTTGTGTGATTGACAAACTTTACTCCGTTGGTCCCTCCATGTCATGAGCTATTTCGTAGTTTCACCACTGCTTTTTAGGGGTGCACAGTATTCTCGTATGTCCCAGAGTTTCTTTATCCATTCTTCTGGTGATGGGCATTTAGGCTGTTTCCAGCTTTTTGCTGTTGTGAACTGTGCTGCAATGAACATGTGAGAGCATACATCTGTTTTTATTCTTTCTCTTGCTTCTTTGGGAGTGTATCCCAACAAAGGTATTCCTGGATCATATTGTATTTCTATTCCCACACTTCTTTGTAGCATTATCTTAGTCTAGAAGCTTTGCTGAAACTTGTTCACTTTGAGTAAGCCTGCTGGTATTTGAAATATCAATGACATCACTTCCAACAACACACGAAACACCATAGTACAACTAACCGATGGACAAGTGATGGCCTTATATCAAAGGATCACTATAAGAATTAAATAAGCTGATAGAGCATGGAAAAAAAATCACAGAAAGAATAAACACATATGAAAAGGTTAAACCTAACTGATTAAAGAATTACAAATTAAGCAACTGAACAGCATTTCTTTCTTATCATATTGGTAAAGATGACAATGTTTGATAATATCCAACACTAGTAAGGATGTGGTGAAACATTCACACTCATGCATTACTGGTGGCAACTCAAATTAGTGCATTGTGTAAGAAAAAATATTCATATCTTTCAATATTTAAAATTCAATATAAAATGAGTCAGCAATCATATTTCCAGGTATTTTCCTGTAAAAATATTCATGCATATGGTAGCTACTGTGTGTGAAAGCTTATTAATTGATGAATAAAATCTATAAAATAAAATTTATTTTTACCTGTGATCTAGGTTTTTCAAGGTTAAAAAATATATTTTTTATATAAAAATATATATTTAATATAAATTTTTATATAAAAAATATGTAGAAGAAGGGCGCTGTCTCTAAAGTTGTCCGGTCAAAAACTCTTTCCAATCAAATGAGATGTCAATTTTATTATTACTGATGATCATGTGGATTTTTAACGTTTTTCAGATCACAAAATTATTGTTTATGAAAAAAATTGCAAAAATGAGTCAATGTTTTACCTAATTTTGAGTGGATCCCTCTGTAACATCTACCCTCTTAATCCTAGAAGGAGATCTGCAAACCAATCCCCCTCCTCTCACCCAAATGAAATGTAAGGAAAGCACAGATGAGTCAGACATTTCTGTATAATCCTTGCTTTTCTCAAAAGGTTGCCGTGACTCATTTAAAGCTTTCCACAGTTTTAAAACAACTGTTTTAGTCAGAGAAATCAACTTCAAGGACATAGTATTATAACCCTTAATTCAACAGTATACTCTTTACTTTGTGGATTAATATTCTATAGAAATAAAAACAAGTGTGCTGGTCTTTGACTATAGTAGCACATAATTTCTATAGAAGTAAGAGAGGAGTTCTAAGCTTGAGTGTCTGCATTTCCTTTACATTGCGCTAGGTCTCCCCAGACATCATCTCATTTAACCCTTCCAATTCCCAGTGAGATTAATCAGAAGCTCAAGAGTAAAATAGCTGTTAGGCTGGAACAAGTCTGGAATTTGATCCCTAATTCATTTAATTTCAAAAATAATCAATAAGTGGCTGCATTGTAAGGACTTGATTCAGATCACATTTTCTTCATTTATGAATTGATCCTACAACTCATAGTCCTAGGTCTTGGGGTAGTGTTATGAAAATTCTTTGTACCACATTATTAAGCCATAAATCCCAAAAGAGACAATATCTATGGATGAGTCAAAACTGTCATACCTGCTGTTCGTCATGTTTCTTCTATATAAGACCCATGGACTGATAAAACAAGCACTCTAGATTTTTCATACTTGTAATAATAATAATAAATACCTGGAAAAGTAAGCGTTATCTGTTTGATGGGTATGATATTAAATTAGTACTTCTCTGGAAATATTTAGCATAATTATTAAATTTATTGAATTTCACTTAGCCATGAAGAGAGGTCAACTTCTTTCAACAATTCAAAAAGTCAGGAACTTGATTCCATGAGAAATATTTTTTACTTGACTCATCATTCCTTTGAGAGCTCTTTTTGGGCAACTCACTTAATTTTCATTCATATGTTATTCTAGTCTGAATAGGGAGCGTAGTAATAATAAAGGAAAAGGATTATATAGAAACTTATAATCATCTGCTTCTATTGGCCCATGTACCTGTATATTTTTAGATTAACTAAAGACACATAAATATTGGAAATAACTACTGAAGATGAAAAATCCATCTTTGATCCATACGTCAGATTTATCATATTATAGTACTTAATTACATGTCAAGTTGTTGTTTTCATAAATATTATTTTAATCTTGCAGCTCTAATTAAATAAAAATATATTTCTAATAGAAGTAATTCTGTATTTCTTAAGCTAGTTTTTCCTACACCAGACCTTTTTACATGTTTCATTTAGCATCACAAATGTTTTTATCCTTTTCCTTGTTGTCTCTCATGCGCATACTTGATAAAGAGAGGAAGTTAAGTGTGGTTATTTACGCAGTTCTTATCTTTAATAAACTACTAAAGTGCTATCTTTTCTATCTCAAACACTAAAGATTGTGGACTTCATATATGGAAAGGAAAAAGTAAATCATTTTAGGATCCAAAATTGAAGTTAACTGCAATCCTAAAATCTGTGTAGAGTTCTTAAAACACATGCTCTTAATATATATTAGAAGTTTAATTTAATTTAGCTTGAGTTCTGGAATTTGTGTCCTGAGAACTTCTTTTAAAGTATTAAGTACTCTACTTCTTTGATACTTATAGAGTAAACCTATCATACTGAGATTTCTCTCAAACACCAATTCAGCCATAATCATGAGAAAATAAATGAAATTATTGGATTGTCCACTCATTTCCCTTTTCCTGTCACATGAGGTCGTATCATTACTAGTTACTATTCCCTGATATAAATATTAACAACTAAAAACACAACATACACTGTTATTTTGACCTCTTCTTAATAGGAGCTTTTGACTTACTATGCTTGTGAAAATTATGTTTCCTAAAAATTTTCGAGAGAATTAAATTTTTCATTTTTAATGGCCCAGTCCAGGAAAATATTCTAATAACCCTGGCTGAGAACAAAAGAAAAAAAGCCAATATCAAGCGGAAATTCTTAAGTTTAGAAAAATATAAAATGCTCACGTCAAAGGAGATTCTTAAGAAAGCCAGGTAGAAAAATGACAAAACTCCTGACATTCAAATTTGCATTTTTTTGCTTAATGAATCAGAGGAAATGATTCTATTTTCATTATACAAGGAAATTAAAAAGTTGTTTCTTTTATTTTTAACCATTTTATCACTTTTCCTGACTTTTTCTTCTCGCTCATAAATTCTCGTGTTTTCTATGAATTCATCCTTAGTTCTCATTCCGTGGTATGTCCTGATTTTTCCATATGTTCTCCTGGGAGGTTCTACCCTCCTGACTCCTGGATTCAAGCAGCATCTCTGGCCGTAGCAATCACATCTGAGGATCTGTGCCTCCCTTGGTCTCACGTTTTTAAACGTTTCCTAGATCCTACTCTGAGGACTTTTCACATATAACTTCTTTTAACCTTTATAAGAACTATAAAAAGCGCATGATGGTTCTGGAGCTTTAGAGACAGAAGTAGAATCTTTAGGCAAGTCAAGCCACTGCTCTGCAGTGACACTGCTGACACCTCAGCCTAGATCATTTTGACACCAAAGCCTATGCACTCAATTGTTATTTTAAATCAACTCCTTACCCAGTTTTGAAACTTCAGACATAGCTGTGGTGTTCCTCTCCTTTAACCTATTTGATCATTTCTCTTGCTAGACTAAAGATAAAAGCAAATGCACGTTGTAACCTTCTTCATGATACTAATGGAGTCTATATCTAAGCATCTATGTATCTATGTATCCATCCACCTATCTTCCTATCCCTTATTTACAGAAATATTGATAGCACTTGGTCCAGTACCAAAAAGTAGGGTGAAGTTCAGATGTGCTTGCTGATTAAACAAAAGTCAGTCAAGGTTTCAATGTCTAACGGGTCTCCTGAGTCCGTCTCAAATACATTTAGTTTCATTTGAACAGTTAAGATTTTTTAAATCTTGGCCTTTAATTTTTGCAATAGTTTTAACAGCTCTACTTCTTTCGGTTACAACTTACCCCCTCAAACCAGCCCAGAACCAATTGCTCCCAGCAAATTTTCAAAGTGCACATTTTGAATTCTTGTGAAAACTCTTCAATGAGACCTCAATGCCTGGAGAATAATATCTTTTGCTTTAATATTTATGGCCTCTTGGAAAATTTTTCATTTTCCAAATGGCTCAGACCAACTGGAACATGAGTTTGCCGCTTGTGCACGCTTGACCTATTATTATCTGATAGTGTTCCCTGGGCCTAAGAACCAGAGCATTCTTTCTCAGAAAGTCTAAAATCTGCTGAACCTTCCGGGTCTAGTTATGTTTTGTTCATAAGGAGTATGACAAATATCCAGTTTGAAAGAATGTATACACATGATGCACTGTGTACTTTTCTACATCCTTTGTAACTTTACCTTTAGGATTATAAATATTCATAGTTGTCTAATCACCTAATTTGGATTGCTAGGCTAAAGGCCTTGCCTTTGTGACGGTCTCTTTATGTCTCATCTCCGTGTCCTCTACAGGGTTTAGGACGTGTTAGAATAAAAATAAACAAGCGAAAACCATTGTTGCCGTTGATTCCAACTCTTGGCACTTTTATGAGCTGCAGAGTAGAATTATTCCTGAGAGTTTTCTTAGCTGTCATATTTATGACAGCATAGCATTCGTGCCTTTTTACCATGGTAGCCCTAGAAGGCCCAAACTCCTAGCATTTGGGTTAGTGGTTAAGGGCAAACCATTTGTAGTACCCAGAACTCTTTGGGTCATATTCAGTGTACAATCAACTTTGACTGGAAGAGAGACATCATGTTTGAGAAAGTAGACAGCCGCTGAACAGGCAGAAGACCCTCACGGAGGTGGATCGACACCTCCTGGCAGGTGGCTACAACAAAGGCTCAAACATAGCAAAACTCGTGGGGATGGTGACCGAGCAAGGAGTGTTTCCTCATGTTGTACATGGGGTCGCTGTGAGTCAGAACCTACTCATTAGCCCTTAACGATAAGCACAAGTCCCTAACATTAACTCCGTGAATACGTACAGGAGTGGATGGATAAAATCTATGGATGGATGGATGAAGGGATATAATCTAAAAAGTAACACAGAGCATTGGATTGGTAAAGCATTTCAAACTGTTGATTCACAAAAAGGAAATTTATAAAAACACCAAAACAAGCCAGAAGTGCAACAGTAGTTATTATTGGCTCAACCGGCATTGAAAGGTTTCCACTGCAGGACAGAGACCGCCCCGAGTGCTTTGTTACCATGTACATGCGCACTTGTTAATATGTCATACTTGGGAGGAATTTCAGAAACAAAGTAATAAACTCTGCAGTCGGCAAGCATCCACTTAACAGCTCTATCAATGCAGTATATATAACTACCATTGTTGAAAATGCAAACGAACCTTTGACTTTCAAGATCGATTGCACCCAGGAAACACTGCCTGCTGGAAATGGCGTTCTGTCTTGTCAACGGACTCCTTATCATCAGGGAAGAATAAACACTCTAATTATTTTTTCCACTCTTCTGTTTGTTTTCTAATTAGATAATTCATTATTTTCTATAATTTAAATCAACTCCAGATTTATAATTGAAGGCTACTGAAATATTGATTTGGTTATAGAAATGTCGAGCTTGGTAGGTAAATTGTCTTACTGCTACAGGATACCAGAATACTTTTGCTTTAGTAAATTTGTTTTAAAAGGCTTAAGGGATGATGCAATGAACAAATGATTTGCATCGATATCAGGTGAGGAGAGAACTTTTAAAATCTTTAAATAGATTTTTGTTTGGTTGTTTTTTTGTTTTTTAGCATATCTCTGATTCTCAGCTCCTATAGTTCAAGTAACAAATATGAACTACACTATGAAAACCCTAATTGTTTCAAGGCCTGATTTTCAGTCTACTACTACAAGCCCATGCTCCCATTCAGGTCAGATGCAGAAGGCACTAATTCACCTAGCATATCATTATTAGGATGGAATACGCTGTCTCTGTAGTTTGGAATGAGTTCCACATAGCTCTGCAGTTTCCAGGCCCACAAACTTAGTATGCCATACTAAGTATGAACTAAGTATGTATATCTTAGTTCAGTCATCTTTACTTTGAGAATAATAGATCTACTTCCATTGTTGTAATAAGATCAACAACCGCTTTGTTGGAAAGCAGTGTTCATTGTACTCTTAAAACATATGTTTTTTTCCCTTGAAAAATCACTTCATAGGTTTGCATGAGTTTCTCTCCCAGAAAAACAAAAACAAAACGAAAAGCCTTTACAGTCTTTCCAATTCTATAAGGAAAAAATGTTAGGGCAAAGCGAAATGAGGAGGAAGGCACTATGGAAGAAAGTGCTGATGGTGTGGGAGTAAAAGGAGTATGGAGGCAATGAGCCGTGGAAAGAATGGCGTCTCCCTACATGAGGCTTAATTTAGAAGAGCACTTGTCACGTGGAAAAATATTTTCTTCCCAATCAACATCGGCAGATCTTGTATTCAGACCTTTTCAGTAGTCCCTAATGTTCCATTGTGGTACCAACTCCCCCTCATGCGGCTTGGATGTGTTTGAGTTCTTGAAAATCCACAAAGGGGGTCAATCCACCATTCTCCATTCTTCTAATAACCCTATAAGGGAAAAGGTAATTTATAATCATATCATCCATTCGTGCCACTCGAGAAGATGAGAGAAATAACAAAAACAAAAAGAAACAAACACCACCCCCACAAACATTACCACCCTTGCCCACCCAGCGTTGTTCATTTTTGCTTCACCAGACCAAGAATCAGCCTCTACTGTGGTTAAGTGGGAAGACTAAGTTTTTCACTGTTAACAGACTTCGGAAAGTAATTTATTCCAGAATGGTGCGTTGCAAATTGTATTATGATTTTAATGCAGTGAACCATAAAGAATTGGTTATTGTGCTAGTCATAGCACATAGCTAGTCAATTGTTATGTTCCTCCTCTCTAGTGATAAGAGTTTGCACAGAAGCGTTATATATCAGGATATAGATCAACTTCACTCTTTTAACACTGTGAGCAACCCCCTTAGCAGCTTCTTCTGAACATGTTCTGTGTGCTTACTCCCTGAGGCACCTCAATCTGATGATTCAGAAATGAACCTTTACTCTCATTCTACTGATCAAGATAATTTAATAATTTATCTGTGAGTGAACACAGCACTCTTTCTCAAAGAGAACCTCTTAAAGACTTCTGTGGCCACAACCCAAGAGTTAGCACTGGAGAAATGAGCCCATGGCTAATGTGCCCTCAAGTTTTTAATGAAACCTTTTCCAGTGCTCTGCAAGACCACCCGGGACATCAACTCTCCACGCCCCTGGCAGTGCAGTGTAAGTACCTAACAGGGCCCTCTTCAATTCTGACACATTCTCACCAGGGGACTGGAATTTTGGAGACTAATTTTCAGTCTGATCTCCACCCTAAAATAGAACTTTTACAAACATTAGAATGGTCATGGAATTTCCTTCTTCTCTTCTTTTGTGAAGTTTTTTTTAACTGTACTATGTACATTAAATAAATATTTAATCAACGAACCATACAGTTAGAATTCACACTGTTGCTTTGAGGTTGTTCCTTCCTTTAGTGACAATATATTTAATGGTATTCCTCTAGGAGTAGCGTTCATATGAGTATAAAATAAATAACCTTTATGGCCCTCAGGCCATTACTTGGTTGCCTGAAAAAACAGCAAGTAAAAGTGGGATAGTTCCTGATTTCTATTCATTACATTAATAAAAGATTTCATGAGCTCTATATCAAATATGAAGTTTGAACTTACATAATTTCTCACAAATGTAGTGAAAAACATGGATATAGTTAGAATCCATTACTGCTAAAGTGGAAAATGGGGTAGCTTTCTTCCTATAGTGGCATGTTAAATTTGTTAAGATTCTTAGAAACTTAAAAATTAAAAAAGGGAAAAATGCATTCATAGTTTTGGGGCGGGGGGTGGTGGTTAAAAAGCCCATGTCAGTTATTTTGATGCTAATTACAGGAAGATAACTGACAGCATTTTAGTAGGGGATTATTTGTAATAATCAAATATAGCTAATATCTTCAAGGATAGAGTCACTTGAATTTTCTGTCTAGAGTTCCACAAGCTACCCACCAATACTAATTTTTGCACTGGAGCAAATAATTGTTTGTGGAACTAACCACTGGAAACTAGAAAGCGATCTCATTGAAAGGGGAAAAAATTGTTGTAGTTATGCATGCATTTTAATGGAGAATTCATTCTGGTAGTTCTCAAGCTTTGTTCCCACAGGGCAAACAACTTTTTTCAGTTGTGGATGATATCAGAGACTTTAGAGTAAATGGGTTTAGCTCTTTGCTAACTTTTTCTTTTGTGCTGAACATCATTGTGAATGTACTTTAAGAAACACAGGACACTGATATTTTGAGTAGATGATATATTGCTGATGGAAGTTGGGGGAGGGGAATGTTATAGAACAAGAAAAAAACAATATGGACCCAAGAAAATATTTCTTAACCTGAATTTCTGAATTATTGATCATAATTCAGATGATCTTTACAACCAAGACATTCCCTCAGGGACTTAAGCTCCCCAAGTACCATCCGTATTACTGTTTTTTTTCTTTTGAAAACATTACATGGATTCCCTTTAAAAAGTCTCCTGGTCTGAACAAGGGCCTGCAGAAGAGTTTTCCGTGGAAAGCCTATCAATACCGAATCTCTTCCATCTTTGTGTTACTGCTGACTAAGTAAACAGTAGAGAACTATTGTGTGTGTGGGGGGGGGGACTAATAGTCTATTTAGGGACATGAATCAGTTTTTTGTATTTGCGTCAGATGTCAGAATATACGCAGAGCTTCACCTCTCTGATCTCACAGAAAATGTGATTCTCTTAACCGTCATGTGACTATAAAGCTCATAATGGAGATGGAAGCAGATCTCAGATACATGATATGCCAAGTAACAACTAGTCTTTACGTGTGTGATAATAACCCGAGATCATCCGATGATACATCTTTCGGATCCACACTCTTCTTTAATCGGATGGACTGGAGCGACCCTCCTTCTTCATTTTGATTGCCACTCCTTAGCTCTGTGCCTTCCACCTTGAACTAAGGCCTACATTAACATCCTCGGAGGTCAGGATTCTGAGCCCCAGAGATAGTGTGTCCTGTCTTGCAGGCTGCGATGGCTATTTCCCTTCTCTCTGAAGTTCTGCCCTTTGTCTTTTTAAAAAGAAGATCTGAATCTCTAATTTAACAAATTTAGATGCTGCTGAGAATGACACTGGGCAAGCAGTTCACTGAAACAAGGGAAAGCCGACATAAAATCATGCTCTAGTTTTCATTTTTTAAACATTTGAAACTGTTGAGGGTTTAATGACATCTCTTTTTTTTTTTACTGTAGAGGCATTTAGAATCTGATTCCTCTCTATTCTTTAATAAGATGATAGATGAACATAACTTACTTTTAAGCAGCATGGGGTCACATATAAGCAATATTATATATGAACTTCATACTAATGAAGGTCAGTTTCTATTAACTTCATACAAACTTCAGGCCAGTTTCCTTGACTGTAAATTAGGGGTTTGGAGCAAGTGAAACCTAAGGGGTTTTCCAGCTCTATGCTTATGAGCATTTTCCCCCAGACGTATTATATCCCTTGTTGATTAGACTCGTAGACACAACTGTCACTGAATTAATTATATAGAAGGATTACCTACCAACCCAAAATTTTGGGGTTGTCTCCGTTTTATCACTTGTAGCTAATATTGCACTTGGTAGAAACAATTCAATGAAGAAGTTAGTTAAATATATTCAATATACTCAATAAATGTATTCAATAAGAAAAAATATATTCAATAAATAGATTCAATAAGAGGCACTTCAAATATACTCAGTGCCCACTGCTAGGCAGTAGGAATTTTTTCCCCTATCAGATTAAAACACTAAAGTCCCATCCCTATCAAATCGTTACGATAGCCCAATCTGTATACCACATGTGTATTTGCACTGATATCATGTAGAAATTTAGAGCAAAGGTAATGAAGAGGTAAGAAGAAAAAAAATTATGTTTACATGTAGAGTTTTAAGATATCATCCTGGTTCATGTATTCTGCAGCTGATATTCTTAGCTTGTAAAATTAGTAAAAATAAACAGGAAAGCCGTTCTAAATCTCTTAGGTTTTTAAATTATTAGAAATTTAATTTTTGATCATCTCTTCAAACACTGCAGCTTCAAATGACTAAAAATTGGGATGTAAGTCTTTATTTGACATCAAGTTGACTTGTTTTAGAGAATCGCCTGCCCAGTGTCATGCATGATAATAAACATGTAAATTTGTTAAATTGCCAATTTAGGCCTTTTATTTTTTCTAGGTGAAACATTTAGCCTAATATGCTAGACCCAAAAAGTAAATATATTTAATGTGCTTCTAATAATTATATTGATTTAAGATACACTTCACAGTACCTCATTATTACCTAATGGCGTAGTGATTCTGCACTGGGCTGCATCCCAAAAGATCAGCACTATGTAACTGCCAGCCCCTTGGGGAGAGAAAGCTGGGCTTTCTACTCCTGAAGAGTTACAGTCTCCAAAACTCACAGGGGCAGTTCTACCCTGTCGTTTAAGGTGACTATACGTCAGCATTGACTGGATCTAGAAGCAACTGCATTTATTTTAATCAAGCAAAACATATTTGCATTTAAACTTAAGAGAATTGTCAAATAGTTCTACTTCCTTTTTTCTCTCTTCTTTGTGGTTCGACAAAGTACCATAGTTTCAACTCTGGTCCAGTTTTCTAGGGGCAGAGCGCTCTGACTTTTAAACTGCTAAGGGAAGTCAAGTTTGACTAAACTTCTATAAGTCTGGTAACTACATTTAATATAGTCTAATCTGGTGCAATTCCTTAGAAATGACCATTTTAGGACCCCGCCCCCCCACTATATTTAAGTTCAGTTGTAATACCACCAAGTTCCGTTTTTAGAACCATCAGTTTAAACTGTGATAGATAAGTCACACTAGTAACAAAACAACCTCAAACTTTAAAAGCTACTTATTATTCGAAGAAAGTACCAGCCTGGTTTAATTTCCATCATAGTACTCAGCAAAGGAAAACTGGGGGCTTCAAAGAAGTGAAACTTCTTTTTTTTTTTTTTTTTTAGTAGAGGATTTTTAGCTAGTCACTAACAATCAGAGGTGATTATTATTTAGAGTGTATGGGTTAATAGTTCTTAAAAAACGAATAGGTGTACATTTAGAATTTTTTAAATGAAAACATTTTGTGAAAAATAATCATTTCTCTACTTTTCTTAGAGACTACACGTCTATTTTTTTTAAAACAATGAATTCTTCCCGGGGCAGGGGGGGTGGGGGAGGAACCCTACGTGTTGTAAATTAGCCAGTGGTATACAAATTCTGATTTGTTCCTTCCCAGGTTCTTTGCACTCCCACAACACCATGTTTCTTCATTAAAACCACAGTAGAACGATTCATAGATAAAAGCAGAGGCCAAGGGTCAGCAGAATGACATCGTGGAAAGTGTCAACCGCTGTCCCCTGGTATTTTCAAAGTTTGGAAGTCATCATTTCCTGGTTTGGTTCTGCCCACAGATCTCCCATAGAAATTCAGAAGAACTAGTGAACCCCGTTGGTGTTCATCAAAAAAGAGAATGTGTCCCCCGAGAGTGGCTTCGTTTAATAATGTTGAGTCTTAGATCTTCCCCTGCAAGATGCTTAACTCATGGGCCAAAGTTAAATCACTTCGTTTTGTTATGGGAACAAATTTCAAAAATAGATTCTCTTTCAGCTGATCATCGAAAAGAATGGGAAAAAAACCCCAGCTAGGGTGAAGAGGAAACTGTTCAAATGGGTAGATATTAAAACAGAACGTGGGGCTGTGAGCAGGGGAAGTTTCACTTGTCTAAAAGTGTTGCCTTGAAAATGTTCACCTAAGTTAAGAACATTCTGCTTTAGCAAATTCGCAAACAAGGGGCAGCCCTTAATATGAAGCTGAAGGTTAGGAAAGAGATCATGATACTTTTGGAAGGTATTTCCTGATTTTAAATGGAATCATCTCTTGACCTTGAATGAACCGCTGACGAACACCCCCTTGCTTAAAGAATACCTAGATGAAGAGGTTATGGGGCAATTTGTCCTCAGAATGAACACAGTCCACAACATGCTTCAATAATGCTATTTACATGGAAAAATCAGCTCCCTCTGCTTTCATCATACCGTCACATCTATTCGATGATAATACCTATTTGGCAAGTACCTATTTGATAGTACCACAATACCTATTTCAGGAGATATAGTGCCGTGATTGAAATGTTTGGTTCCTAATCAGAACATAATAGTATACATTCTGCGAAAGAAAGCTGCATCAGGCTGCACCTGATAAAGATTACAGAATCGGAAACCCTATGTGCCTGGTCTACTCTATCAGACAACTTGGAATCAAGTAGACTGCAAAAGGTTTGGATTCTGTCTCATAGAAAGATAACCTATTTACTTATTTAAGCAATATGTTATTGCAATTTCAGTGAATGTTTACATAGCAAATTAGGTTCCCATTTGACTCTTTCTACACAAATTACTTAGTGACATTAGTTAAATTTTCCACCATGTGTCAATCTACTCTTTAATTGTGTTCCGCTTGTTGTGTTTGAGTTTATTAAACAATCATTGAAATACTTTGGCACATGGTAAAAGACCCTGTAAAAATATCTCATCAATAATAACATGATTAAAAATAATACACATGGAAGCAGGCTCTATTTTACCAGAAAGACAGGTGGCCAGCTCTAAGACATGGATTGCCGGCTGATAAATGTAGCTCGTTATGGTAGCAGAAAGTTAGAGGACTTTCCCTATCTCTCCGTGTTCCCAGTTCCTCACTCAGTTTGAAAATCTTGAGTATGTTTTGACTCTGCCTCAAGCTAAGTTCGATGGAGGCACTGAGCGGTAAGCAAATTCAATATTCTCTGTCAAAGGAGGAAGAGGAAATAAGTGTGTACGTGCAGGCTTCTTTCCTCATGATTCTTCACCCTTCACTCTCATAAAAATGACTGAGAATTTCAAATACATACTTAGTCTAAACAAAGAAAGGCATGAAAATGTATTTACGTCTAATTTAACCTAGCAATGTTAGAGGGGAAAAAAATAATATCTGAGTTCAAATGTCTAAAGGCTTCATGTTTAAGGTATACAAGATATCTATCCAGGGTACATGGAATGTGTGAAGAAAAAAGTTGGCAACTGAGAAAGAAATGAGCATGACATTTATGAATACTAAATTAATAGTTTTATATCTTATAGTTTAAATATAATATAGTGTATACTTCTCTATAGCTATGCATTATATATTTTACATTATATTTGAAGAAAGGAGACTTACTCATGCCTTTTTAAGAGATAAAAATAGGAACATAGAGTAGGATTTTAGAAATTTTAATCTCAGATATGACAATGCCATTTTTCTCGATAGTGTGACGTTCACAAAATCTATTATGGCAAACCCACTCTTTTAAAATTTCATTTTGTACTTGTGAAGAATATCCCCAGCAAACATACACCAATTCAAACATATCTGTCTACAAGTACAATCCGTAGCATGGACTGTGATTGTGTTGGGCATCCATTCGTACCCTCCTTTTCTGAGTCATTCCTCTTCAGGTAATGCACACTCCGTGCTCTCCGAGGCGCCTACTTAATTTCTCAAGTGCCACCAGGCACTTTTGGGGAGGAAGATAAGGCTTTCTATGCCCCAAATGGTTTCAGTCTTGGAAACTCAGCAGGGCAGTCTACCCAGTCCTATAGGACCACTGTGAGTGGCCTCGACTTGTTGGCAGTGAGAGTTGTCATGGTGAACTTACATAGATGGTTTTTAAAAAGAGAAACATTATCGATATATAGTTACCTTGGCTCCACTATTGTTTGGATTTTAGAAGACTTCAGGGAAGTTTGGGTTTTGAGTTTAAAGATTAGCTCAGAGGAAATAGTGTCCTAGGTTTATCCAGCATCCTGACTCCAGAAAGTCTGGATACCAGGCAACCTTCAATTTCTGCTCTACACGTTCATTTTGGATTCTTCTAAAGCAGCAGGTCTCAACCTGTGGGGGGCGATGCCTTTGAGGATCGAATGACCCTTTCACAGGGGTTGCCCGATTCATAACAGTAGCAAAATGACAGTGATGAAGTAGCAACGGAAATAATTTTATAGTAGGGGAGTCACCACAACACGAGGAACTGTATTAAAGGGTCAAGGCATTAGGAGGGTTAAGAAACACTGTTCTAAAGACTCTTTGACCAAAATGTTCAGGTATCATTCAGTTCTTCTGGACCATTGCAAAGGAAGCAATTGTTTACGGAGACAATTAGGCACACTCTACCTCCTCCTCACTCTGACCATGCTTCTTTCTCCGTTGTTCTGGAGACCAATGGTACCATGGTACCATGGATGGCCACTTGCACATTTTTAAGATTCTAGGCATTATGTAGCCAACTACAAAGCAGATTAGAAACACTAAACACACGATTAGACTAATTAACTGGAAGGTCCCATGAAACCATGACCTTAAACCTTCAAACCAAGAAACCAATTCCAATCTTATGTTTGGCTGTATCTTAATAGCTACTCTTCTTTGTTTGGGCTGTTATTATTTTATATATCTATATCTATATCTATATCTATATCTATATATATATATCACAATTTTTCCAAGTCAGCTTTTTACAAGTGTACAATTTATTGACAGTCATTACAATAATCAACTGGCAACCTACCCTTACCTGTTGTGATTCTTCCACCACCATTAGCCCTTAGTCTTTACCCCCTTTCTCCTCCTGATAACCACTAATAAATTTTGTCCTTTAACAATTTGTCATCTCTTAACTTTTTATATAATTGAGATTATATAATTTTTGTCCTTTCATCATTGACTTATTTTACCAACTTTTATCAAGACTTCGTTTCTCAGGCAACTCACCCAAGTTCTCACCTGCTAAGTCAAGAGCTTTTCTTTCCTTTCTAAATAAACTCTGCTTAAAAAAAAAAACAAGCAACCTTAATTTCTCTTACGAACTGAGTAGTATTCTATTGTATGATGTACCATCTTTTGCTTATCTATTCAAATATTTGTGGGCATTAGTAAAGTAAATATTTAAAATGCATGCCATTGAAAATGACAACAGTACTTACTGCCATAAACATCTCTGAAAATGTAATTAAATAGAATAAATCTTTTAGTATACTTGTAAAATATTCACATTGAAGCTAGTGATTATTTTCAGTTCAGGTATCACTAAAAAAAATCTCCAAATGATAATAATCTAGAAAGCATATCAAATATTTAGGTTGATGTTCTTGCCAGAGAGGTTGAAATTATTCCTGCAGGACCATTAATTGATTTGTTAAAGCAAAATTGAAATTAAAATGATTGTTAATATCTGGAAAGGAAAATTGGGTAAAAACGAAAGTAAAACCCTTGCTAATGTATCAATTTGTTGACATAACCTAAATGCGTGATTCTTAAATACAGCTGTGAAAAGCCTGAGATCTGGGAAGTTCTGTAAATTTTATCTACAGATGGTCAATTCCTGCTTGGTTGGAAACATGTGAGTGTGTTCTTACAATTTTAGGCTATTATCGACATTTTGCCATCAAATAATTTCTATTTACATTAATCATAAGACTATTTTGTTTATTTTCTTGTTTGTCAGAACTACATGGTATAGGCTTTGGTAAAATTTCTTATTTCCAAG
Source organism: Echinops telfairi (assembly GCF_000313985.2). NCBI lineage: Eukaryota > Metazoa > Chordata > Mammalia > Afrosoricida > Tenrecidae > Echinops > Echinops telfairi. The sequence goes on from NW_022111377.1 coordinate 4,678,726, forward strand.
AAAGTAAGAACCTTTAACACTAGTACATTTCTTCATTGACTACTTTGTCATATTCTCAAGGGACCATCAATTCCTCAAATATACCACACAGCACATATCATCACAACTCTGATGGTAATTCAGAATGCCATTCAGAACATGAAGTTACCCAGGGCTCGACTTTAGCAAGTCCTTCAGCTTCAACGTTGCATGTTTAATCATCAAAGTGGTGTTAACTTGATATAAAGTCATGCTGCCTCAACATCTATGCTTTGACAAGATTCAAGGGCCACCCCAAATTCTAGTATTTGGAAATGAACAAAGTCCTAAAGCTATCAAATGGCCTTTTTTAGGGTGACCTGTCCAGGGACGGTTGGTGTCTAAGAATACACAATAAATGTTTTCAAAGAGCACAGAGATGGCTTACTGAATTTCTTTAGTCACCAGTGCTCTTTTCCACTTCTTTCTCCTTCATTTCTTCCCTTCTCCTTTCCTTTCTTCTTCTTTCAGATACTGATTAAAATATTTATCTTTTTTTCTTCCAGATTCTTTAATAAGAGGTATTTATGTTATTTGGCAGCAATAGACAATTTTAATAAATGCTCATAGGAATGGACCAATCGTTTTTAATATTTTTCTTACAGTCTAGTCCAAGATTTTTCAGATGTGTTTTCTAAAATGATTGATTTACCTTTGAATCAGGAAAATATATCGTTAATAGAAATCAATCGCCAGCATTTACCTTTCTTCCACAAGAAATAATATGATAGAGTGTAGAAAATGGAATACCATTAATTAAAAAGAGATTATGCAAAGAGGCTACCATTGATCTTCAAAGGCAAATTCTTCTGAAATATTTAGATAAACTCAACCCACTGTCAGTTCCATTCATAGTGACCCAAGTTGTTTCTAGGACTTCACATCTGCCTGGAAGCAAAGAAGCTGATTTTTCTGCTTCAGAAGTGCTGATGGGTTTGAACCACCCACCCCGTGGTTAACAGCCCAAGGCTTGGCCCATCATGAGTACTCTTTACTAAGTGATATCGTGAAGAACATTTCTCAAGTAAAATGAAATCAAATTCCATTTTTAAGAATCATGGTCAAAGTAACATTTAACTAATTTGTGAAGCTATGAAGGTGAGGTTGGAATAGAACATGAATGAAATATGCAGACTTTGGGTTGAAACTCTACCATCTATTCTTCCAAATTCTGAAATATGCTTTTGAAAAATCTGTTTTTGGTACCAGTTTATGTGTTCTTTCTCATACACATACCTGGGGAAGTTGCTTGATTTGAGTTTTTTGGGTGCTTACAAAATAGATGAACAGTAATGTTTTACACTATTTGATAAGAGGAAAAAAGGCCCTCCATACTTCTATATAATAATTCAATCATTTAAAGTTAAGCTTATTTTAAGACCTCCAGGTTGTCTGAAGATATTTTGATATTACAAAATGATAAGATTACAAAAAACTGAGATTCATAAGCATACCATAAATTAAGTAAAAAACATCAATTATAGACAAAATTTCCCGCTCATTTGCTGTGACAGAACATTCAATCCTGCAATTCTTGTCGTTATTTTAATAGAGTACTTTCACATTCAGCTGAATGTGAACTTACCATACCCCCTTCCTACAATGGATTTTATAACTAGAGAATAAAACTGGCCTTTTTACCTTCTAATCTTTAAAGTCACTTGGTTTTAATATTTCCTCCAGAAACATTTTTTATTTAATTGAACAAACTCCACTATGCATATCTTCAGCCAATACCAAATTTAGCATATATTGAACAGAAATGCAAGCAGTCATAAGTTATCAGGGTTGAAAGACATCGCTATGCTTGATTCTTGCCCACAATAATTTTAATAGGGTAGTTCCCAATTCAAATAGTATCTAGTTTTGCCAAACATTTATGACCCTGTTTGGGGTTTTTGGTTTTTTGTGTGCGAATGGAGGGGCATTTATAATTTTACATTTTGCCATTCAGAGCAGGTACTACGTGTGATGTTAAAATGTATCTGCAAACTTTTATGTATGTTTTCTCCTTCCAAAGACAAATTAGAATCTATAAAGATTTATAAGGATACTGTAATAAAAGATAACAATAATGACAACTTTTAAAAAAGAGGTATTTTACTTACATCAGAGTCATTGGTATGGAATCCTGTCAAAAGTCAGGGATTGCCTGTAATGGTTTAAAACATATCTTGCATAAGTTATTTTAGGAAAATGGAATGAGAATTTTTTTCTGTTTTCAAGATAATAACTACCAGACTAGTTTTGGGGTATGTGAAAATATATGTCTCTTAAGGAAATATAGAGTCATCCTTTAGTATGGAGCATCAGGCCATTTAGCCTTTCAAATTTTAAGTATAGTCACATCTTAACAATTATATCTATCCAGAGGCATTTATTAATTTCTTACATGTTGCCACATAATTTCCAGTGAAAAAAATGTAAACCAAGATCATTTAACTCAAACGGATGAATTAACCAAAGTGATGCACAGCATAAATGGAGGAAGGTAAGTCAAAAAGTATCACTGCAAAATCTTAGAATGCTCTATAAAGCATGATATCAAAATCTTAGAACGCTCTATAAAGCATGATGCCAAAAAAAAGATATCACAATGCAGTTACTATTTCTCAAAATATCCTCCATCTAGATCTATACACTTTTGATGATCATATTTCTACCTCTCTAATCCTTCCCCCAAAGAATTCTGATTTCTTCAACATATACCACATCAAAACAGCAGTTTTGACATCCTTAAAGGGCTCCAACTGCATCCCTTTGAGAAAATCTATTAAGAGTATCCCTTTGGCGTACCCCAAAACCAGTTGCCGTAATCTTCTGCGTTAACCTCTCTGCCTTAAGTTGGACTATTACATCCCCTGGAAGCCACTTTGATTGGATCTTTTATTTTTTAAGGTCCCCTAAGGAGATTAAGACAAGAATATATTGCTGAAAGAACTTGATTGCAGCCATCCACTGATAACAGAGACAGAGATGTTTAAACTTGCTTACTTTGTAATAAACCCATATGTCCATGGGCTGGAACTCTAATAGGAATACCCTTGTACTCACCCTCACACTTTAACATCAAAATAGCATTAATTTCAAAGACAAACATCTATGGAGTATTTCAAACAAAAAATATAAAGCTGAGAACCAAAGCAGAAGCATTTGATTGGATTGCGCCTCAGCAGGAAGTGGAAACATGGCTGAGGTTCTTATTAAACAGTAGTTCTCATCGTGCAAATGCTCTTAACTCTTGCTTCGAGGGCTGGGGCTGCAACGCCACAACTTTTTTTTTTTAACTTCCCTTTCAGGGCAATCAGAAACTTTTCAAAATGACAAGGTAGAGGTTTCAATGCACATCATTTTGTAAAGAGAGAAAAATTTCTTTTCTTGAACCCGGTTCAAAAGAATTACACTAAGACAAAAACTGCCAACACAAATAAAATCCTAAAAGGGATTATTTAAAATTAAGGAAAGGAGATGCTTTTTGATTTCTGATTACTGAGGTTTCATCGCGTTGCTTTTCCATGTTCAGATATCAGAGAATACATTAAGCGACAGTGAACTAGAAGAGGGAGGTTGTAGTGCTATGTTTGCACGTTTGCTGCTACGACTGTCTCATCTCACTGCCATAGCGTCCATTCGGACTCATAGCGACCCTATAGGGCGGGATAGAACTGCCCCTGTGAGGTTCCAAGATTGTAATTCATTACAGGATAGAAAGTCTCATCTTTCTCCTTCAGAGTAGCTGGTGGTTTTGAACTGCTGACCTTGCAGTTAGTAGCCCACACATAACCATTACACCACCAAGGGCTCCTCAGAAACTGTGAAAGATGGGTGAATTCTCTAAAAAGAATTCCATACCTTTCTTTCAATTCATTTCGTCTCTCCCCCATCCTTACTAGAATCCCCCATAAAACTGAAGACTCATCGGCCACTTTTGTATTCTTCAGGAAACTTGAAAACAAAACCAGCATTCACATGAAGCACGCGTCCCATGGAATTTGTTTACCAAGTATGCCAACACGTCCTGGCCCAAAGTTTCATCACAATGGAGTTTTCCCCAAAACTCAATTGTTGAATCCATTCATTTTCCCTATGACGTCATCCAGAAGTGAGCTTCCTTGGTAAAATGACATACATTCCTGCAGAACTGACATCATGATGATCTTGATTAATTAGTCTCTGTTACTGAAGCAAGACGTTTTGCTCAGAGGACCTGAGCCCACCAGTTATTATTTCAGTTGACTTGTCCCTCTGCTTTTCAGTATTATAGTCAACTTGTCAAACACTGATGCTCTGTCTCTACACAACCGTTAGGATTCACTTAGTTGCTGAAGTTAACGGTGGGTCCCTTTCTCTTGTCCTAAATGTTAAAGAAAGTCGGAGGTGCTTAGCCATCATTTTGACTGGTTCCTTAGATTGGATGACTTGAATGGGTTGTGTATCACCACTTTTCTGGATGGGCTCTTCCCAATGCTAACATAGGAATAACTTTCACCCACAGAAAAGGTCTTTGTTAAAAGCATATGAGCACACTTGCTTCCCTTTAACTCTAACTTTGCATTGACTACGAGTATTCTAGGTCTCTGAATGTTAAACATGTTTCTCTACTAACTGAAAGGTGGGCTGTTTAAGTCCACCGAGGCCTCTCAGAAGGATGGCCTAAAAAAAAAAAAACCCAGTCATTGGAAACTCCATAGATAATTCATTTTCTGGCACACATAGGATTGCCTTAAGTGGAAACTGATTCCAAGGCCGTTAGTTTAACCTGCTATTTAGGAATATTCTAACACCTTCATAAGAAATTTGGATGTTGCTTTACATAGCATAGCTTTCTTTATACAATAACCTATGAAGCACTTAATAAAAACTTACAAATGTATATTCCAAAGATACAAATGCCGCTTACTGAAGATAGTGAACAATATTTGTATTAATTTGAGTCTGGAAAATCGTACAGGATCTAAGATTTTGGTGAGTTTAATGTTGTTCTACTGGTTAGAGATGGTGTCCAGTGCCTCCTGCTTCCAGAAAAGCCATCCCTGCAAAAAAGAAGACATTGCTCACTAGATAGGATACGTACCTGACATACATATATGATTTTTTATGGGTGATATGCTCGGGTAATTGCTCATTATTTCTCTATTTTCTAGCCATGTGCCCAAAACACCCGAGGGGAAAGGAATAAAATATAAACGGCCCAATTCCACTCAAGTGACTCTGTTACTTGAATGTAGAGTAATGTCAGAGATGGAAATATGTATGTAAAGTATCTAAAAGCCTTACCAAAGCACCTTCATGACTCACGGCGCATGTTCCTTTCAGGTGGTTTCTGGTTCTGTGGTGCTTGCTTCAGTGATTTATAAATATTTTGTTGAGAGAACACGGACTCGGTGAATAAAGGCATTTGTAGTATTAGAGACCCGACAGAAGAAAACAAGGAAAGAGAAGAGAAAAGAATCAGCACTAGAGTCAGGGAGTAAAGACAAAGTTCAAAGAGTCGGAGGGAGACAAATATGGTTCTGGTTCCATAGAGAGGGTGAAAACCTTACACAACACTTTAACCCATATAGTTTATAGCAGGTGCCTAACAGTGTTTTAAGTGCTTTTGCGAGTGTTAACTTTGGTAGTCCTCCCAATAGCTCTAAGTGGGAAGTACTAATATCACTCCTCTTTCACAGATAAAGATACTAGAGAATTTACATAATGGAAACACAAAAAGTGAACCTGTGTGTGCTCAGACTTGCACAGCCAATGATAGGCAGAGGCAGGCTTCAAATCTATAAAGCTATGTCCCAAAGTCTGTTCTTAACCACAGCCATTTTCTATGTGATGAAATTCTATGCAGGCAAATATTAGAAGAGTTCTTGGAATCACAGAATGTTTTGGAGTATAACGCTAAGTTTAAAAAGTAGTAAACATTACCATGTACTGTTATCATAAATAAGAAGTCTACCTGGTGTAGTGGGGTAGGTGTTAGACTACTACTAATCACAAGATCAGAAGTTCAAATCTACTTTCCAGCCTTTACATGGGAGAGAGACAACACTGCTCTCCTAACAATGTATGAGTCCAATTCCAATTAAGGTCAGTGGATGGATTTGGTTTGGTTTGGGGTATTATAAAAAACAATTAATAGTAAAGAATCAGGGAATAATCTCCCAACCTAATAGAACTTAAGGGGAAAGGAATAAAATAAAAACGGCCCAATTCCACTCAATTTCACCTTTTAAATTTGCAGTATTTCTTCAGTAAACATTTTATTCATGAAATAAGACAAATTCATAATAACATTATTTTACTTTTCAAAATAAGTAGCGATCTGAATGATTATTGATACTTCTCTTGGAGAACAGGTGGGCAGGTAAAATGTGGAAATTTTCAGGAGATGGGCACTCAGATAGACACACCTGGCAGTTATAAACCGAAAAAAATATTATTTATTCCCTATCTTCGATTCTATTTTAAAGAAACATAGCCGAAGTCCATTTTCCCTCCAAATTTTCCCATCTCTGAAATCTCCCCTCTTCTTATTTTACTTATATCATTATAAAGAGATGCTTTTCTTTCAAATAAACTGGAATTGACAAAAATGTAAAGATCAGTTCAAATTTTCTTTTAACCACCTGCACCTTTTAACAAGTGCTTCTGTTAAATGATTGTTAGGGCAACAGCCAACTGTACATCATAGCAGTCATCTGCACAGCAGAATGTAACACTGTCAGGTCCTGCTCCATTGTGTATTTTCACCTTGAGTTTTAACTGTAGAGTTCAAGTTCTGCAAAGGTCACCATAGATTCGAAGCCAAGTGAGAGAGGGAACCCAGATCAAGAAAGTCTTTCCTTGGATACGACCCAAGCGTGTTGGCAGCAACCCTAATGACATGGCCCTGTCCTTGTGTATTGAGGTCAAGGCATCAAACGGGTGAAGAAAGGACCACACAGTCTTGGTGGATGTGTTTGTGTGAACACAAGTGGAACTAGACCTCCCAAATACTCTCCAATTGAACATGACTTTCTTGACCCACTGGTTTTTGTATTTGCTTTTATCACCAAGTAATGGCAAGGGCTGGTGAATTTGTCCTATAAATGTGTCCTCTCCTATTTCAAGCTAAAATTCAGTTTGCTTTCCTATTCTATACAATCTCCTCTAAATATTCTAATAAATAAAATTGCCCAATATAGATTAAATCTATAAATATTATTGATTAAACTTAGCAATAATCTGAGCTAGCACTATATCTCAAAACAGTTCATGTTTCTCCTGTAGATTGTGTCCGATATGCATTTCAATCGTGTAAACCAAGTTATGGAGATGTTACTGGAAGTTTGCACATGCCCATATCATTCCCAAGTGACAGAGTGGTAAGAAACCATGGTGGAAAATTTAATTAGATCACTGTAGGAGAGAACCTTCACAACCTTTGAGCAACTGGTAAAGTATTATCATGCCAAACTTGTGATTTTAGTAAATAATCATGAATTTCAACAATGGTGCAGGCTTGATGACATGCATTCATTAGTAATAGCATTCTTTATGAGAAAATGTGTTTTTATTAAAACCCACCTCTCTTTTTATCAATTTAATTGTGGTATCTATTTCTTTTGATTTTCTCAAAATACCCCCAAATGACTTTAAGAGTGAATAACAGAATGACAGATTAATCCGCGTGTGGATTAAAAGAGAGATAAGCCCTACATTGACACCTAGGGGGAAAATGAGCAAAGCATGACTCCGTCATATGTGGAAACACGATTTAGATGAAATAAAATTAACTAAGTAGGTAAACACATAAGAATATAAATCATTCTTTTCACAAACCTGAAATAGTGTTATTTTTGTAAAAATATTTTAAATTACTTGGTTAGCTTGGTAGTTGGTCCAAGGGAAATAAATGTGTTTGTAGAAGCCCAGACTACTCAAGTCCAACTGACAGCAATTACTGTATAATATAGCTGCCATTTAATTTCTGCTAAGAATAAGTTCTTGCTAGTATTGTTATAAAGTTTTTTGCACTTATTTTTAAGCAAAACGAAACCACTGGAACTTGTGTCATCAATTCCAAGATTGTGTATGATTTTGTGTAGCAAAGATTTGTCTGGAGATTTCTGTGCATTATCTGGCAAGGACCTTGCAGGTTTCATTTGTGCATAGAGATCTGGGGGATCCAAAGGTGCAAAATAACAGGACGTATAAAACTTGCATCCAGTATCGGAAGCAGAGCGACGCTCAGGGTTTTCTCCCTTGTAGCAGAAAAAAATTGAAGTACAAATACAGACAAATCTCTATCAGAAAACAAGAAACGAGGTTGTTTGGTTGAGAAAGACATCAAATGGTGACTATTTCAGAAAGGAAATCACACCTGTGGGAACTGGACCCCGCGCACTGTCATTTGGGTAGTGGTCGATTCCAGAGCACTTTTTCACTTTCTAATTTGCTGGAGGCCTTTCTCCTCCCACTTTCCACCCCATGACCAGGGTGTCTTTCAGTGTCGCCCTTGAACTTTCCTTGAGTTCTTTTGAAATGCTGAGATGGTGACAAACGACATGATTTGCAGTACAGCCAAAAGAAAATTGACAACGATCGCTTTCATAGTTATAACGCTAAAAGCCCAAACAAACAAATAAAAACAAACCGAGCCCATCGTGACGGATTCCCTCCTGACTCAGAGTGACCCTGTATAGGGCTTCTGAGACAGTGGCTCTTCACGGAAGCAGGGAGCAGCGGACGGGACTGACCCACAGGCCAACAGCGAACAGCAGTGTCACCAGAACTCTACATCCCTAAAACTCAGACAAGCTCACTCCCAGTGAGTGGGTATCAACTCGGAGCCACGCCACAGCCACAGGGGTCCCGGAGGCTGTAATAACCAGGAGTGACAGCCTCGGGGACCCGGAGACCCAGGGGCAGTTCTAGGGTAAAAAGAAGGCCACTTTGTCAAATCTAAACAAACCTTAATTCTTTTCTCTGCTCTTCATATTTTTTAAGAGGCTAGTTAGAATCATGGATGCCCAGGGATAATTCTACCCCGTGCTTTAGGCTTGTTATGCGTGGCCATGGACGTGGTAGTAAGGTTTTTGTTGTTGTTGTTGTTGTTTGGGGGGGCGGTGGAGGGTGAGGGAGGGTGAGGTAACAAAGAACCCATAGTGGGCTGAATAGGCATAGTGGGTTATTAGTGAGTTACTGCTAGCTGCAAGGTCAGCAGTTTGAAAAGCACCAACCTTCTCCCGACAAAGATCGGGCTTTCTACCGGGTAAAGAGTTCGTCTCCGAAACCCACAGGGGCTGTTCTGTCCTGTGCTATAGGCGCTCTATGAGCAGAAATTAACTCTGTGGCAGTAAGCTTGAGCTTTTTACGCAATTCTCTCCCAAACGTTTCCTTTGCATACGAATTTTAAATTGAGCCAGTTCCTCATTCTTTCAATAAATATTGGAATAGAGCTCAATGTTTTGGCATTGGGACCAAAGATTTTTGATCGGCTAGATAAGAACACAGACATCCTCAACGTCCTTCCTACCCCGACTTCCAATTTGTTTTGTTTTCAGTGCTGAGAGTACTCGGATAATTGGCCTAAGAACTGTGTCGACAGTAGGAAATTGCCTCTTTTTTTTAACATGCAACTGTAAAATGCAAATATTGATGCTGGGGCCTGTAGCTACACATGAGACACCTTTTCAGTTATGCATTCATTTCTACTAGTGGTTCAACAATCTTGAGACAGCTAATCGATTCTAAAGGAGCCTTGGTGACACCGTGGTTAAGCACTGGCCAACAGGTCAATGGTTAGAATCCACCAGAGGCTTCAAGGGAAGAAAGGTGTGGACACCTGGTCCGGGGTAAATCACATTTAGGAAGTCGCGTGCCGGCAGTGCTCTGCTGGTTAGGGTCCCTATGCGGCAGACTCAGCTTCAGGACACACCGTCACAACAACGGACACTAACAATCATATCAAGTGGAACGGATTCCAAATCGAATTAAGTAAGTCCACATGCAAAGTCTTTCCAACAGATTTGGTAATACATTATTAGAAATAAAGGCAGGCGTAAATGGAATGCATGTTAATGGAGAAATACAGTGCATGTTATGATCAGATTGTGGTGTAGGCATGCGGACCACATTCACGTATGTCTAGACTGGGTTTAACTTCTCTGAAGATCAGTTCCTTTCTCTGCAAAACAGAGTTTGTAATGTTTGCCTCTCCGTGTTGTCATTTGGCTCAAAGGAGCTAACGTATGCACTACCGCAAAGTACGCACTTCGCCAACATTGCTGTTCTTCTCTCGCCCCTCGACTACTTACTGTCTTGGGAAATAAAACGTGAAATCTGAAGGCTGGAAGAATGACTGTTTGCTTCAAGCACTTGTCTCAAAAAAACCCTTTTTTTTAAATTGTTTTGACGGTTTTTGGCCAAGGCACCTTTTGGCGTTAATTTTCGGCAGCGGAATTCTTCACCAAATTGTTAAAGGTTTCGGTTTTTTGTTTGGTTTTTTTTTTGTTTATTGCCTTTGCCAATACTTTGTTAGCAACACAACCCTTTCTGTTTCACCAGTGCTATAAGTTCCGTGTGTTACAAGTCTCTGAAGACTTGGCTATGAAGCGATCAGCTAAAATGTCTCCATAGGAATGAAAGGTATTCTCCTACCTAACAACTAGTTGAGTGTAAACCTATTAATTAGGAAAATTCCCCTGGCAATTTAAGTTTTGAATTACTAGTATGATCTCAGATGAGGTAGTCTTTTTGTTTTGTTTTGATCTTGTTTTTGTAATTTTTAAAAGAATACAAGTTGGTCTTGAATGCACTATATAGAACTTTACAAACACTGGATTTGGCTGCATGACATGCTGATTTCCTGACCAGGTTGATTACAACTGGCAATAAATAGGAGTGGTAAGCCATGAGCAAGTTCATTAGAGGAAGCTATGTTTGTCATGGAAACCACAAAGTATTCATGTTCATTGTCATATAGAAAGCTTGTTATTTCTAGGTGGTAACCAACCTTCTTACGATGGTTGCTTGGGATGCTAGTTGGTTTAAAGCAGAGGAAATGTGCTTATTCTGCTGGGGTTAAATATATATTTGACATAATACAATACAAATACACATATAAGAGGGATTTAAAGAGTACATGGAAGAATTCCACTTTCTTTGAATTCCATTAATTTGCACATATGCCTGTACACACACACACACACACCAGAGTGTCAAAAGCATTCCTATAAAATCATAGAAACCTATAATAGAAGTGTGTAAATGTGAAGCTATTGCTTCTGAACATACCTTCATCTGGTCTATATGCTTTTGAAGGCAGTGTTTCATTTCTCTAACCCTTTCCTGAAGCACTCGGTGCTCTGACTTCTACTGCTTCAAATAACAGTTCGGGCATCCTCTAGGAACACTAAAATTCCAGGCGGGGATTTAACTTCCCAGCACATCACTTCTTTATCTATAAACGCATTTTAAGTGTTAATGGATTTTGTGGAGCATAAAGAATTCTGAAAGGACAAGATCAGGTCCGGGCCGTGAATGGAGTATGGTTTTCGATGGAAATTCCCATAGGACAGCCCTTGCAACCCTTGACCAATGAGTAGGTGCACTATTGTGATTTAAAATATATGCATAACCTTGATGCAACTTTCTTGGTCTGTTTATCACAGTGCAGTTTTTCATTTTCTTGAACCTTCTTCCTAGTCAGCTCCCGTGATCACTGTCTGCCCTTTGAGAAGCTGTAGCAAGATTGAGAGATTGAAATCCAGAAACAGACTCCATAACCTTCCAAACCAACCTCTCTGTCTTAAATTTAATTAACCCAGCAGATCTCCTTGGAAACCACTGTTTTATTTAGACTTTTTTTTAAAGCAACCCAAGAAGACTTAGACAAACGCATTACTGAGAGAACTTGTCTGTCGTCACCCACTGATGACAGGGACTGCTTTTATCTGGAATAAGTCTGCAGATATGAATTAGAACCACAGTAGCAACATTTTCTGACTTACCTTTTGTGAATGTGTGTGTACACACACACATAATTATTAAAATATCATTCACATACCAAACAATTCCCCATTTAGGTGTATAATTCGATAGTATGTAGTAGTCAAAGATGTGAGCTGAAACCATGACAGTCGATCTTTTGAACATTTCATAACCTCAATAAGGAACCGCATATCATTTTGTTGTCTCCCTATCTCCACTCTTCCACCTCTAGCCCTAAACAACCACTAATCTACTTCTTTCTTTGTAGGTTTCCCAACTCTGAACTTTTTCTTATGGATGGGATCATAAAATGTACGCCTGTTAATCACTGACTTCTTTCAGCTGGAATAATGTTTTCAAAGTTCATCTAGCTTGTTTATTTAATATGTGTGTAATACATATTTCCTTAACTAATCTATATTTTTTCCTGAAAACATACTGTTATTATCTTATTCATCATTTACCCAAGGTTTATAATGATTACCTGCTTTCAATATTAATATTCATGTACTGTCAACTTAAATCAGTATCCCTAAGCTGAAGTCATAAAACGTCTGTTTTGAATGATGGAGAAAATTCAGTAGTAATACAGTCTAATGTGTTACCTTGTCTAGAGGCCATTTCCAATAACTGAAGCCATGGACTTGAGCACCTCTAATCACAAGACATGACCTGAGACTGTCTTTACCGATTGATAAAACTCTAACTCATGCAAAGTTTCCTATTCTGAATAAGACCCTTCTCCCATTAAGTTGCCCACTTCAGCTAGTTTAAGGACGATTGCCTGTTCCTCTTGAGCTTGCTATTTTCATGAGTTTACTAAGTTTTTCTTGTGTAAAGAACTTTTTCAAGTTTACTAATGATTGTGGTTGACATCGCAGATATAGTCATAAAGTATGTGGGCACCACAATACTGAGGAATGATTTGAATGTCGCGGAGTAGAGGATGCAGACACTTTTTAAGTATTTTTACAGTCTAAGATAAAAACAACAACTTGATGCCAGAAACATCGCATTAAAGACTTATAGCCAGTTGTGTTTTTGCCACATGCAGTGCTATTAAATGATATATTTTCAATCAGAATTTAAAATATATTCCGTTGCTCCTTTTCAGTCCTTGCTGAGTTCATTTTCTACCCAAGTCCTGTCATACAAATCAAATTTTCCGGAAATACTTATTTCATTTTTTTTCAGCTCTAGAAACCAAACACTTTAAATTCTATGATAAATGTCATTTCTTTTTGGAAAATTTAGACCTGCCAAATAAAAGATTGATCTATCTCTTATGGAAATTTGGTAATATGATCTTTGGAACTCTCGGTGCTTACAAACTTGGAAAAATTTAGTATATAATGTGTCAATATTTTTGTGTGTTTGGGGTTTAATAGAAAACTTCAGTCCCACTTTGCCCACAGCAATTCTTAACATTGTAATCATGTGTAATAAATCCAGGCACATTTAATCCACATATTTCATGATTCATTTAGATTTCAAACCAAATTGTTTTTTATTGTTGTTGTTTTTTTAAGAACCATCTGATGTCTATGAACTCTTTGAGTCTTTAAGCTTCTAAAATCTCATCCCTCTACAAGCACACCTGCACACACACACACACACTATTTGAAAGTAGATCATTATATGTTTTCACAGGGTAAAAATTATTAAATATCTATACTTGGTGTGTGATTTTGAGTGGACAGTAATCATGGCTAGCTATTGTACTTCATTAGCACACCCCTGTCTGAGTTCTTTGTTTTAAAAGTGTAATAAAGTTTAAACATTATAAATAATTATTTCAGGGATGCATGTGTATAAAACACAGACCCAGGCCATTAGCTCAAAGTCTAGACGATATTGTATAAGCCCTGTATTGCCTACCATATATTAACTTTCATACAGAAAAGCCCATCCACACTTATTATCTCTCTCCTGGCACTCAGAACAAAACTGCCTACACTAATCCTCCACTTGAGTGCTTAAATTTAACCTGTCTTAAAAAAAGAAATCCCTTTACTTTCAACGCCAAGCTGCCTACACTTTCATAACACCCCAATCCCTTTTCTCCTTTCCAGCATTAATAATGTATTTCCTAGTCAATAAGTTAACTATCTTTTGAACTTCACAAAGGAAACTTGGTGGGATTAGGCGACAAGGAGAGAAGAATTCCTCATCCTCGTTCTGCAACTCTTATACATTATGAATTGAAAGGTTTCTATGTAAGGATTATGTTTTTATAACTCATCCAGTTTTCTTACTCATGCTGCTATAACCTGAGTTCAAACTCACTTGTCTAAATTATTTTAAAAGTTGTCTGGTTCCCCCACCCCCCTTATTGCCTCTAATCCCATCCAGACCATTATTTTAGACCATTAGAAAAAGCATTTTGAAGGCAAATTTCTTCACATCACTCCTCAGCTCAAAATTTCCAAATTGACTTCAGAAAAAATAAAATATTTTAATAGGGTTCATAAGCTAACCATTTGGCAGTCCCTCTTCACCATCCCTTCCTGGTGCATTCTCCTGGAGCACAGTCTCGCTCAATGCATTATTCCACCTCCAGGCTTCTCAAAGGTTTTCCTTCTGCCTGGACCTTCCTGCACCTCACTGGACATTTTCCTATCCAAAAGAAGAATAATTTTGTGGCAATGTGTGTCTTATTTACAATTGTATTTTCTGGTCCTAGCAGCATGCTAAGCATATAATCATTGTTCCTTGATTATATATCGAACAAGAGAAAAATAAGAAGAAAAGAAAACTGGATAAGAAAAGAAGCTATGGATGACTGTGTTAGTTCCTTCTAAATCAATAAAGTTATGGTTATCTGAATAAAATGTTGAGGTTTTTTTCTCATAAGAGTGAATCAATAGTGCATGTAAAAATTGGGGCAGTAGTTTTATTCAAAATGGCTCAGCATAATAGATCATAGTAGAAGAACATGCATGAGGATTCTCCCAACCTTCAGAACACCTAGTGTCATCAACATATGCTGTCTCATATAATATTACTTCCCTGGAGAAAAAGAGTCATATCTGGAGCTATTATGTACCTTTTACCCTCCTTGTTTTCTCTATCTGCATACCAGAAGGCTGCATCACTAACTCTGTCAAAAATTCTGAGCTTTATTGGCATTTTAGGCACATTTATTTTAGCATCTTGCTCCATGAGCACGTCATCAGTGTTGTCAGGGGCTGTCACGTCAGTTCAGAGGGGCTCTATGGCCAACCAAACCAAGCGCTAGCCAGCGCTACACCGTCCTCACCACTGTTGTGTCCGTCTTCCTGTTGTAGCCAATGTTTCACTCCTTCTCGCTGAGGGCCTTCCACTGGCCTTTTGCTTCACCAAGCATAGTGTTTGTCTCTAGGGCCCTGCCCGCCCCCGATCACCAGTCCGTCCTCATACACATGTTCCTGATTTTCAACCATGAGTGTCCCTTTGTTCTGCTTGAACAACTGCCTGCTGGTCTGTACAGGTGTCACAAAAGCGCAACAAGGTCTTCTGAAATTCTTCTGTACGACGCTGGCCATCATGGAGTATGCTGCGCATAGTTGCACAGTCAGTCAAGCTCAGGTAAACCTCATCCTATTATGCCTGCTTTCTGCCAAGAGCCATTTGACATCAGGAATGAGAGCTTTCAGTCCATGTTTCCTTATAAATTCAGCTTGAATTTCTGGCAGTTTCATGTAGATGTATAGCTATAATTTTTTTAATTACCTTCAATAAAATGTTGACTACTATAATCTTCATATCCAAGGTCTCAATAATTTCCAACACAGCAAATTTTCAGAGCTAGCTGAAGAAACTTAAGACATAATTTCGTGTGGTCAATCTGAATAATTTCTCTTTGGGGATATAGTGCTATTTTAGCTCTGTTCCTTTAAAAAATCACAGACGATAGTATAAAGGAATAGCACTTGTCGCATAGCTTTATTTATCTACAGTATGCCATTACAGCAGGAGCCCTAGTGGCATAATGGTTACGAGTTGGGCTGTGATCCGCAAGGTCAGTAGTTTGAAACCACCAACCAGTTGGAAAAGACGGAGCTTTCTACTCCTGTAAACAGTTAACAGTCTTTGAATCTCAGCGACAGGCAGTTCTACCGCATCTTCTAGGGTTGGAATGTGTTGGCATTGACTCAAAAGCAGTCCATTTGGTTTTTGGCTTATGTCATTACAGTGGCAACTGTAAATGGTTTCATGGCAGCCTTGCTATTACAGAAGCTGAAGCTCAGGTTCATTCATATGCCTGAAATTAAGTAGCCAATGTGTGGCAGAACCGATTCCCGATCAAGTTTTATCTGACAACACAACTCAAATACTTTTCAGTACACTGCAGCTTTGGAGGTTGTTCTGATTTACAGCACATGAATTGCTTTTGAGGGTTATTTGAACAAGTAGATCCCAGGACGCACCTTCAATGATGATGGGTGTGTTTTGAGGTCTTGAGGGAGCCCTTTACCCATCAGTTGTGATTGATCATACTTCACATAAAAAATCATTCTGGAAACTGATGAGGAAGAATTCATGAATACAGATATGAAAATAAGTAAAATGGAAAACTAGCTGGAAATAAGTTTAATCGTGTCAAAAATAAAAATAATCACAAGGATTTGTCTCTGACTAAAAATAAAAATGCTCTTTTCCGCAACACATTGTTTACCTTTATGGAATTGTGTGGCTCATTTCTTAAGACACAAGCAGCAGGCCACAAACATAAGACTCACTTTTCAATTATCCACTTATACCCCAAGCAAGTAATTTCTAGTTCTTGTTTCCCCAGTTAGAAATAGAATGACCAAATATTCCAGTTTTTTTAGGAAAATTCTGATATACAGGACTTTGTTTTTTATGTAACTATTACTCTAAAAATAGAATTTTAATGATAAATACTTTGGTCACTTCAGTTGGTAGAAATGTGGCACATGAAGTTTGTATATTTCTTAAGACCTAGAATAAAATTTCAAGTAGCAGCAAAATTTAAAATAATTTGATACAAAACTTTTAAAATATAGTATGCTTAATGTATTTTTATATTTAGTTAAATCAATAATTCTTACAGATTACTTATTTATAATTAAAAGCTATTTTATTCATACTTAAATAAATAGCGCACATGTTGGTGAAAGCAATAGGCCATTCTCTGACCCCAGCCATCTTCCTTTCCTTTTTTGTTTTTGTTCTGTTTTCAAAGAATTGGACAGGGACTTCACTCCACCATGAACTATTATTAAAAATTTTGTGTGAATCTAGGATCGGTGAAGTATCATAACAAACCTGATACAACAGATTTAAATTAGCAAAATCAGATGGCTAGGGAGATATCAAATTCCTGAAGGGTAGAATTTGAAATATGCTGCTTTTTAGGTCCAGGCTCTAGCTTCTTCATATGAGAAAATCCCCGAGTTATATCCATGTGAGTCAAAGGTTAATAGTGAAGATGCTATGGAGACAACCCTTCCTCCATGCCTGCCACAGAGATGCCTCCGTGACTGCTCTTTGAGTTCTCCAGGCAGAGAGCCCGCAATGTCAGTGGTCACAGAGAGCTTCTGAACATACAGTTCCAGAAAGTCAACTCTGGGATTCCCACTGCCCGGCCACAAGACAGACAGACAGCTTCTGGCAGCTCTACCACTGCTCCAGCAGTGACATTCCTCAGCCGACAAACAACTACTCATACCTCTCTGTACTGCTGACATTTCCTATTTACAATAGTAAAAACTGTACGGTAACAACGTCTTGCACATTAATGACATGTGTAGCAGTAATGAATGCATATTATTTGTTGTGATAATTAAGTTTCTATTTTGACTTGCTTGGACCATGATTCTCAGTGGTTTAGTAGTTATGTAATGAGGCAATTTGGCAGTTACATAATGATGTGATTTGGCAGTTATGTGATGAGGTCACTTGGCAGTTATATACTTATGTAATTGTCATCCATTTTCTCATCTGATGCAGTCGTCTTCCCTTTTCACATAATATCAATTATCATAGATTGACTTGGTCTTTTGAATTTATACAATGTTATACATCTGGATACATCACTTGTAAAAGTGAAAAGGAGAAATATCTCTTGTCACATAATTCCAGTACTAAATTATGACATTGGAGAACAGTTTTTTTTTCCATTGACATTGTGGACATAAAAATAACATTTTTCCATATACTACTGAAATGTATATTATATGTACTTTGCTCACAGCAGGTACTCAGTAAAGAATAGTTTGGGGTTAGAGGTTATTTCTAATTGGGTGGAAAATGTTTGTTGCTGTTCTCATTGCTTAACTATATCTTCTTCCTGTCATGAAATGGGTCAATAAGATGGATACCCTGAATTCTGGTACTCATCTTCATTTATGATTGGGTTACGTAGGAGACTGAAAGTGGTACCTAAGAAGTAGATTAACAAATAATCTCAGGAAATATGCTGACATAAATCCAAGGTGACTTTTCAAATAGTATTCCAGAGTCAGTATATGGTTTTACATCCTAACAGTGATGCCTGAGTTCTGCCGTTTCTTTCTATTTTCCTGTGATTTGGGGCCATCATGACTTAACTTAGTCATTGCGATAGGTATGCCGTAATAGATCACTGTGATTTAGATTTTCATTTCCCAATGGCCAACAATTGGGTAATTTCTTGAATAATTAAACATACAATTACCACATAACGTAAGAATTGCACAGTTCAGCATTCACTCCGGGGTAATAAAAACTATGAAACATAACACATGCATATTTATAGCATTTTTGTTTGTAATAGCCCCAAACTCTAAATACCCAGATGGTCTTTAAGAGATGCATAGTTGGACAAATTTTTATACATCTATATCATGAAGTAGCACTATGCAATATAAAGGAACTATTAAAACATGAAACCCTGGTGGCATATTGGTCATATATTGGACTGCAGTCCACAAGGTTGGCAGTTCAAAACCCCCAGTGGTTCCTTGGGAAAAAGATGGGACATTATACTCCCTTAAAAGAGGTACTATCCCAGAAATCCACAAGTATAGTTCTACCCTGCCCTATAGGGTTGTATGAGTCAGCATCTACTCAACGACCATGAGTTTGGTTTTTTGGGATTGAAACATGCAACAACTTGGATGAATCTTTATAGAAATATGCAGCATGAAAATAAAAAGTGAAGTTCAAAAAGTTATAAATGATATAATTCTATTTAATATGCGCTTGACATGAGAAAATGATAAAAATAAAGAACAGATTAGTGATTGTCAGGAGGTAAGGAGTGGATGGGGCAGAAGGGATGTGATAAGGTTATAAAAGGGGAATAAGAATGTTAGATTGAGTTTAGAGAGAAGGAAAAGAGTGTCATAGACATATCTTCTTCATGTAGTAAAATGAATTAAATAAAGGTATCCTTAAATATGTAAATACACATTTCAGCTTGACAACTGTGGTAAATCCAGTTCAGTTTTAAGTCTGTGAATCGGGTATGAAGGTGGAGGTTTCTCCTGATTTAACTTGTGTAGCTTTGGGAACTGATGAGCCAAGGAGCAGTAGGAACAATACAGGCTTCGCTGCAGGATGAATCCCAGGTCAGAAGTTCAGATGACTGGTCAGATGGCAGGCTGCTGATGGCTTCTGGGATTGGCAGACAATGTGGAAGGCCATTGGTTTAAGCCCAAAGAACCAGAGGCCAATGAGTCAGATCAGAATCCAGACCCAGCAAAAAGCATGCAATCCTTCCCCCGTGACTTTTTATAGAAAGGAGGCCATACCCTGGAAGAAGTCTCCTTTCAATTTTATCAGGATTGTGACCTGAGTTAGAGGTTGCACTCCACCCTAGTCTTACAAACTTTTGCTGCTCACAACAGATCCCGTCATGGAGTTGATTACATCATGTTGGGTCATATTACAGAGGATTACTACATCGCAACTGCCAAACCAATGCGAAGCCTTGCCCAGCCAAATTGACACAAAACCCATCTATCACAATCCATCCCTTGGCAACTTTGTACCTATACACATTTCCTTAGACCATGCATAATCTTCAAAGACAATAATAAAATCATATTTGCATCTAATATGATCTAACTAATATGTATACAATTGAAAAAGCACTGTGTATTTACATCTTATATTTTATAAATGAACAGTTGAAAAACATGTGATACACACATCCAAGGAGGAACTACTCATAACAATTACAATCCTCTTTCTGCACCTGATCATGTGGCCATATCTGGTATTTAAAAAAACCTTTTTTTAACCACTCATTCAGCATTCTCTTTGCTTTCACCAGGCACCTCAGGTAGTCATGGTTCTTTGCCTGGTGAGGTGATCCAAACCTTCATTCTGGAAGGTTCTGAGCCACTACTAGTCCCTTCTTTGCCTGGGGATTAAAAGGCATGAGACAAACAAGTGGCCAGTCAGCATTCTTAACTTCTAATTCAATGGAATCAGTGTGGCATCTTCAGGGAGGAGTCGTCATCCTTTGCAACTAAGACCTCCATACCTGAATAGCATATGGACCAGAAGCAAAAATCTTGATAGTGGGTCACAAAGAGTAATAGCAAAAAGCACCACTCCCATCTCCACCCTACATGTCTTACAGCTGCTTGACTATTCACAGCAGATACTATCATGGAGTTGAATGTATTATGTGGTCATGTCATTCACCACTTGTCTGTCTGTCAGTTTGTCCTACTGTCGTGGCTTGTGTGTTGCTGTGATACTGAAAGTTCTGAGGCTGGTATTTCAAAGGCAAGTAGGGTCAGTCAAAGTGAGCAGGTATCAGCAGAGCTTTCAGACTGAGAGCAGACGATGAAGAAGGAATAGGCTGTAGAGTTCAAAAAAGCTGGTCACTGAGAACCCACTGGAGAGCAGGGAAACAATGTCATCTACTGAAAACCTAGTGAACAGAAGCAGAGTGTTGCCATAGCTCGTGCCAAACGAGGAGCCCCTAAGGCGAGAAGACACTCAAAATATGACTGAGAAAGAACTGCCTTCTCAAAGTACAGTCAACAAGAATGAGGTGGATTGAGTAAAGCTAAAGAGAGAAAAAAAAAACAAACCACAGCAAACATCAATTAAAAATTGGAACTTGGAATGTACAAATTATGAATCTAGGAAAATTGGTGTCATCAAAAATGAAGTGAAATGCATAAAGGACAATGTTTGCAGGATTAATGAGATGAACTGGACTGGTCTTGACCATTTTGAATCAGAAAATCATATTGTTTACTATGCTGGGAATCCCACAATCAAGAGGAATAATGTTGCATTCATTCTCAAAAGGGACATTTCAATATCTATCTTGAAGTACAATGCTGTCTGGGAAGAGATACAATTTATAAATATACAAGGAAATCCAATAAAAAAAACTATCATACAAATTGATGCATCAACTGCTAATCCTAGTGATGAAGAAATTGAAGAATTCTACCAATGTCTTCATGTTGCAATTGGCCAAACAATTCATCAAGGTGCATTAATAATTACTGGCAATTGAAATGCAAAAGTTGGAAACAATTAGGAAGGAACAGCAGCTGGAGAAAAATGGTTTTAGTGAAAGAAGTGAAACTAAGATCTCATGAATTTTTTGCAAGGCCAAGGACTTCATTGCAAATACCATTTTCAACAACACAGTGGAATTATACAGGTGGACTTCTCAAATTGGAATACACAGAATTCAAATCGAGTTTGTCTATGAAAAGACGATGCAGAAGCTTAATATCAGCAGCTCAGACCAGGCACAGGTTCAACTGTGGAATAGAACATCAATTAGTTAAATGCAAATTCAGGTTGTAGTTGAAGAAAATGAAAACAAGTCTACAAGAGGCAAAATACACCTTGAGTCTATCTTCTCTGAAATTTGAGAACATCTCAAGGTCAAATTGATCTATTGAACAGCCAGAAACATTGTCAGAAGAGCTCCTGAGCTGTGGGAAGACATCAAGAACATAATTCTTGAAGAAAGCAAAGGGTCATTGAAAATATGGGAAAGAAAGAAAAGATCAAAGTGCGGGTCATGACCTTTCTATTTCTCATAGAGACACTGAGGCAAATGAAAGAAAGAGTGAAGTCAAGAGCTGAGCATCGACTTTCAAAGGGTAACCCAAGAAGATCAAGTAAAATATTATAATGAAATGTGCAAAGACCAAGAGTTGGGAAACCACCGAGGAAGAATGTTCCCAGAGCAACTTCAACTGAAAGAGCATAAGAAGACATGCAATTTGAGTTGCAGTATTGAAAGATGCTACGGGAAAAATATTGAATTATGCAAGAAGCATCAAAAGAAGATGGAAAGAATACATAGAGCCACCCTAAAAAAAAGAGCTAGCACACACTTGGCCATTTCAAGTGATAGCATATGAGCAAGCATCAATGATACTGAAGGAAGCAGTCAAAGCTGAATGGAAAGCATCAGTCCAAAACAAGGCTCTAAAAATGGATGGGACACAAATTGAAATGTTTTCACTGGCTAATGAAGAACTCAATTATCTATGCCAGTAAAATGGAAGACGACTACTTGGCCCACTGGCTGGAAGTGATCCATATTCGTACCCATTCCAAAGAAAGGTGGCCCAACAGAATGCACAAATTTTAGAACAATGTAATTGATGCCACAGGCAAGTAAAATGTTGCTGATGATCTTCCAACAACAGTTGCAGAAGTACATTGACAGAGGGCTTCCAGAGGTTCAGACCAGATTTCAAAGAGGAATTGGGACCAGCAATATCATTGCTGAAGTCAGATGGATTCTGACTGACAGCAGAAAATACCAAAAAGATGTTCACTTGTGTTTCATTGATTATGCAAAGGCATTTGGCTGTGGGATTCATAATGAAGTATGGATAGGCTTGAGATGAATGAGAATTTCAGAACACTCAGTTGTTTTGTGTTCTCAAGGAACAATCACATGAATGAACAGACAGTTGTGCAAAGGGAATGATGAATGCTTTAAAATCAGGAAAGGTCTACATTAAAATTGCATCCTCTCACCACACTTATCCAACCTGTATGCTCAGCAAATAATCAGAGAGCTGGATTATATGAAGAAGAATTAGAGGAAGGTTTAATAATAACGACCTACAGCATGCAGGAGAGACGACCTTGCTTGCTGAGAGTGAAGAGGACTTAAAACATTTGCTTGTGAAGATCAAGTATTGCAGCCCACAACATGGATTGCAACTCAATGTAAAGAAAACAAAAATCCACACAACTGGACCAATAGGTAACATCATGATAAATGGAGAAAAGTTTGAAGTTGTCCAGGTTTCATCTGGCTTCAATCCACAATCAATGCTCATGGTAACAGCAGTCAAGAGATCAAAGGACACCTTGTTTGGGGTAAGCTTGCTGCCCATGACCTCTTTAAAATGTTATTCTGAGGCCTATGGTGTGCCTGACCCAACTCATGATGTTTTCAATTGTCTTATATCCAGGTGAATAATGAAAAATGAAGAAAAAATTCTGTATATGAACTATGGTATTGGTGAAGAATATTGAATGTACTGTGGACTGCCAAAAGAACCAAGAGATCTGTCTTTGGAAGAAAGACAGCCAGAATGTCCCCTGGAGGCCAGTACATGGGACATGTTAGTGAGACCAGACCCTGGAGAAGGACATCAAGCTTGATAAAGCGGAGGGACCGCAAGAAAAAGGAAGGTCCCAGACAAAACGAACTGATGCCAGAGCTGCAACAACAGCCTTAAACTTAAGAGCAGTTGTGAGCTACGTATAGGATTGAGTGGGTGTTTTGTTCTGTTGTAAATAGTGTTGCTGTTATTGGAAACTGACCCGATAGATAGCACCAAACAACAACCAGAGGTCCCATCGTGAGAAATTAGTAGGCATCCAGTGCCAAACCACTGAGAATCCTGGTCTAGCCAAGTTGACACAAAACCCAACTACCACAATGATTTGTGGGGATGGAAGTGCTGATCATGTAAGTGTCGATATGCTGACTTATATTGTACTGTAGGTTTCCAGGTATTGCCATTGAGAGGAATTGCATAACAGATAGCTGAGATATCTCCGCATTATTTCTTACATGTGAATTTATAATTCTCTTAGACTTGAATGAAAAAGATTTTCATTAAAAATAAATTAACAAGAAATAAAGACTCCTTCTAAGAAACCAACTGCAAATAAATAACTTTTCTTTCCCAGATGTTGCTGATTCTTTGAAATACTTTTATACACCAACTCAGTTAGCAAGCATTTATCTTTTAAAGTGGCTAAGAGGGTATATTTTGGTGTTAGTTCACATAATACAACATTTTCTATGAGAACTTATTAAAAATATACATAGCACAGACAGTTTAGGTAAAGTGAACAACTTTCATAGTGGTAATCGTGAAAATCTGTCATGTGTTTGTAAGCACCATATTGAATCATATTCCCAATGATTTCATTTCATTTCCAATTAATTTTTCATTAAGTAAAATTGCATACAACAAAGTGAACAGTTTTAATGCCATAGGTTCTTTACAAAGGAGGAAACTGAAGATCAATCCTTATGTGCTGGGATGGTTGGTATGACTAATGATGCAGGACTGATTTGACGAAAGTGGTTCTCATTTTTCTATTTTGGTCCATAAGGATGAAAGCATAAATACAAAACCATGATGTGTTATTACTAATGATCTAGTATCTATATACATGAAAATCTCTTAATGCGCTATAGTAGTGTTTTTTAATGCTAATGAATTTTCTATGTATGTAGCTATATACAAAATTGGCGACAGTACATATCTAGGATACTTAGCATCAGATTTACTGTCTACAAGAGGATGGAATGGGCCTTCTTAGATTAGATCCTGTTTCCCACCTTACCTACACGTGCGATAGACATTTGAATACATTCTTACATGAGCTTTGTCACAGGTGCTGTGTTAAAAAACCATCTTAAGCAATAAAAGGTCAGAATTCACTTTTGTAGCTATATTGAAGTTTTCTTTTATCTAAACCAAGATAATTAGAAAAAAACTAGTGTACTGTATTGGCTAAATGCTTTTGAATAATCCCATGCACTTCTTTTGCTTAAATAAGATAGAAGAAAACAATATATATTTCTAACAATGATGGGATTTTTTCTTAATGTTTTTAAAATGCCAACATAAATTTTGGTAGATTTGGGGGACCAAATTGTGAGATTTTTCGCTTTGTGAAATAAGTTTTAAATAACTACTGTAAGTCATAGCAAAGTTACTGAATTGAAACTCTCATTAATTCCTCCCAAACTATTTACGTTAGGAAAGCTAAATACATTAATAATAAAAAACAATGTCAATGTGTTTGTTATAATCTCAGTTTTCAATTAGGGCTCAATTGTTTAAGCAAGTACATATTAAGATCTGTAGGAGAGTTCTATGCCTGAATTCAAATGGGCTTGCTTTATATTACACAGAGCAATAAAAAACTGAGTGAAAATAAGATCCAAATCAGTTGTTTAAAACTGTGTAGAGCAATGAGCTGCTTAACTGCTGGGTTTTCCCCCCACTTTTGACGCAGATGTGCTGACATCCTGTATACATATCCTGAGATGATTATTCAAAGTGCAAATTAATGTCATACCCCCACACATTCAAAGGTTCATCTGACTTGAGTTATTTTGCCCTCTCACTGATGTGCACTCAAAGCAATTCTGTGATGGGAGCAATGGAACTTTGGTACCTAGGGAGGATGAATTAACATTTCTGTAGAATACTACCTTTTAGCCATAAAAAGTACTAAAAACCAGTGGGTGGCTTCGAATGTAAATGGGGAACAATAAATTCTAAGAAACCAAAAGTTTGGTGTCTATTTGGAAACACATGAGCTATTTTTAGATGTAAAGAAGTATTAACCATGTAAATCCAAATGCAACACGTTCCCATGTTTTTCAAAGTGCACTTTATTTCAATACCAAAATGTAGGTCGGATTTCAATGTAACTCAAAGACATATTTTAACTACCAAATAGGATTTCCAAGGTCACAGATCTTTAGAGAAGCGGACTGCCAGCTATTTGTCTCACAGCATATCTCATGGGTTTGAACTGTCAATTAGCAGCCTGGGGCTTAATCAAGGACCCACTAGAACTCCTTCCCAAAATCTCAATAGGTGAAATGAATTATTTTCCATTTTCTAATCCAAAGAATGTCTCTCAAATGAAGTTGGCAAATATAACATATGAATCGGTAGCTATGGAGAAAAAGTTATTTCAAATTGTTCTTGACAAAAGTATAAGTTTGCAAAATACTCAAAGCAACTTCTTAGGAGGATTATGTATTTTAAATGTTGGAAGTGACTGTGAAATGTCAATCAAACAGGTGTCGTGGAAGTAGAATTATTTATTTTGACTTTTTATGGTTTCCAGATGTCTTGCCACACAGGACACTGAAGCTGTTGACACAAGTCAATGGTTTTCCTGAAGAGAGTACAACGTAATTCCAGAAATACTCTAATTGGCTCTGCCCAAAGCCTGACCATAGAGCATTACTGAATATTGTTTCCATGCCCTATTTTTTTCTTCATCCTATCTCATGCATTCTCAGCTTAAGGATGCTGCTTGACACAATTTGGGGTTCATTAAAAGAAAATGATTAACAAATAAAAGAGGAATCATGGAAAATAATTTGACACACCTGGGTTTAAATATGCAAAAGTTCATAGCTTCTTTGAGTCTAAGTTTCCTGTTTCTTGATAAAATATGCATAAGATACTTTACTCAAAAGTTGTTATGAAAATCAAATGACCCATGTAAATAGTTGGGTGATGATTTAAAGTAGCAGTATCATTATGATTCTGTAAATATCCCCCTCCGTGTCTAACATTTTTGGTAGATATTTTATAGTCTGACTTTCCCAGGACTTCTATCACAAAATTCCACAGAATGAATGGTTTTTAAGAACACACATTCATTTTCCTACAATTCTGGAGGACATAAGCCCACGTGTAGACTTTTAGCAGGGCCATGCTGCAGAGCAGTTCCGTGTCTCGTCCAGCTTCCGGTATTCCTGGGTGTGGGGTGGTGCTCGGTGCTTCTACATGTGTCATTACAGGGCGTTTTTTCTCGCAGTCACTTTTGTTCTCCCTGTGTGCTTTCCCATTTAAGAAAATATCACGTAGAAGGAATTGAGACTCTTTCCTCAGAGATGACCTCATTAAAATAACTCGGTCTTCAGAGACAAATCCTATTTTCTCAAACAAGGTCACATTCACAGGGCAGAGGTTAGGGCTTCAATGTATCTTTTGCAGAAATGCAATTCAATCACTACGTCTTAGTATTAATGAGCTGTGATTATTATTGTTAGTTCGAGACGTAGTTTTAGCTCTGATTAAAAGCACAAATTGGCTTTTCACAAATTAAAGGTTAAAAATGATAAAACATGCAAAGCAGTTTTTAAATTACTCAACTGATGGTGTTTGTGTTCTTTAACTGAGAGAATAGCTTATTTGGAAAAAGATGTGATTAATGAAGTCTGAGCAATATCCTGACCACAGTTTTTATTGAAGATGGCATTTTTTCTTACTTTGTACTCACTATCCATACCGATGCTAGATGGCCAACTTATTAAACTGTTTCTCTAAATCATCATACAGTGATCATCATTTTGTGAAGCTGTCTCGCTAATTTGCTAGCATGTATTTAGTTGAAGTTGAAAACTTATTTCTTTGCATTTTCTCATTTTTTACTAAATGCCCCAGTGAATCCTTTCTCTAAGTTATTTGAAAAATTAATAAGGACATATAAAAATATCCTGTGTTTTATAAATATTCTGAACTTACACTCAAAAAATGGACTTTCGTGGGTTTATATTTCTTATCAAGAATGTCCTATTTTCTGCCTTTGATTTGGAGGAATAAGGTGCACCTTCCCAAGCCCTGTATTTTCAATCACCTCAGGTGCATGTGAAATCTGGATAGTGAATAAAGAAGATTAAAGAAGCATGAATTATTTTTCTGACAGACTATTGACTATACCACTAACATCCAGTTAAATGGGGAAAAACATCATCTTGGAAGAAGGAAAGCCAGAATAATCCTTGTAAGGAAAGTAGAAAAGATTTAATCTGAGTTTGCTGACCATGCCATCAGGAAAGACCAGTCCTTGGAAAAGGGACAACATGATGCAAGGACTAGGCAATTTATATAGCTGTTGCTTTAATAGGGTGAGTTCCTGAGCATAGGTGCTTGGATTGACAAAGGAAAAAGCATATTGATTATTCCAGAACATTTGGATCTTCTCAGTCCCACTCACATCAACAACCCTTTATAGCAAATCAAATTCTTTATTCTTCACCCCCCTCCAGTCATGGTTGAAGAGCTATCCATAGTCATACTCTACATAAGTGCAGATTTTCATTGCTCTTCTGTCAAGATCAACTCAAAATATAATCGACTCAAAAAATTTCTGTTGAAAATATTTCCTGACATCCATGAGAGAAAGTAGAATAATTGTCCATCTCCTCTGTTGGGGAGATGAAACTAGAAGTGAGAGAACATGTCTTGAACAAATTTATAAACCTACTGTCCTTCAAAACATCAAAAGGACATTTTTGGGTAGCTTTAGATCTTCTCCAAAACAGATTAAAGTCGACCGCATGAGACATCCTTATAAATCTTAGAAGAAATATCAGGATGAATGTGTTGTTTCTTCTCCCTTTTTTTCAAACTTTATTATGACATCTTTACTAGACCACCTCTACAACAACACTTCAGAAGCTTAGACGTCGATTTTACCAAATGGCATTTCTAGACCAATAGGTAACATCATGAGAAAAGATGAACAATTTCATCTTGGTTGGATCCACAATCAAAGTTCATGGAAGCAGAAGTCAAGAAATCTCACATTGTGTGGCATTGGGCAAATCTGCCTACAGCAAACCTTTGTAGGGTGTTAAAAAAACAGGGATGTTACATAGAGGACTAAGATGTGCTTGATACAAGCCACGGTATTTTCAATCGCCTCATATGCATCTGAAAGTTGGACATTGACTGAGGACAAGGAATAGATGCATTTGCATATTCTCGTCCTGGATGAGAATACTGAAAGTACCATCGACTGCCAAAAGGACAAACAGGTCTGTCCTGGAAGAGGTACACCCAGAATGCTCCTTAGAGGCAAGGATGGTGAGACTTTATCTCATGTATTTTGGACATGTTGTCAGGTGAGACCAGTCCCTGGGGAAGGGCATGGTCATATGGAGGGGCAAAGAAAAAGAGGCAGGCCCTCAAGGGGATGGACTGACAGTGGCTGCAACGATGGGCTGAAGCATAGGACCAATGGTGAGGTTGGTACAAGACCGGGCAGTGTTTCGTTCTGTTGTGCATAGAGTTACCATGGGTCAGAAGGAACTCAACGGTACCTAACAACAACAACAACAAAAGGAAAGGTAAATTCCTGTTCCACAACTTCCTGGGATGAGTCTTAATGAGGCTCTTCTGTAGCGTAACACTAGTCAACTACTAGAAATTACTTCAATCCCCTAAGTAAAAGGCACTGGTTTCATTATGGAGCATTTGCGGATCTTCATTCAGCTAGATGCAGAAACTTGATATGAAACTGTTATTGATGAATCTTTTCAAATAACCATCTGCAGGCTGTAGACTTGTCTGCACATTTGTCACTGCAAGTGCCATCGTACAGAAGAAGCCTACATCAAGTCAGGATTGCAATAATTTGGTGTCAGTATTAATACAAGACATTGAGTCTACTGGCTCAGTTCTTAATCCAAACGAAATGTAGTTCTTTATAAATCCCTTCCATAAAAAAATGAAACTACGGTATTAGCCATGACAATGGTTATTTCACTAAAATAGTGGATGTATCTTATCTTTTTTATGTGTCTCATCCTTGAATTATCCATTACTTTGTTGTTTTGGAAGTTTAGGGTAAATCTTCACATTTATTTTATGTTGCCCAGGTAACACACAGTAGCAGCTTTTAAAGCAGTAATGGATAAAAACTTAACAGATGTGAGCTGGTTACCGGACTTGCAGATTGAAAACTGGAAAAGTAAAATGGAAGATTTCCAAAGTAAACATTTTAAAAATACAAATTCTACCTTAAGAGTTCAGCTTTAATATTAAAAAGAGAAAGAGAACCTCATGTGTGGAGGGGTTAATGGGATATTGTTGCTGATTTCCTCTGTTCAGATGGACTGTGTGGCTCTATACAGTATGCTTCTTTGAAAACAAAAATAATAAAAATTCCCACCAGTTTTTTTATACTTCAAACCTCAATATAGGACGGAGTGGCTAAAATGGGGGCAAGGAGGAAAAGGGAAACAGAAGTGGGCTTGATGGACCCGGAGTCTTCAAACATGTGGGGAAAAGAAGATTGTATTTACAAAATGATTAATACTGTTGGTGACTAGTGAGGTTTCCTTAATCATTTTTGCCCTTTAAGAAGTAAAAGCTCTCTGTAAAGACATTTTCTGTGGGGTATTAGAAGGTAATATCAAAAGAAAATTTTCTCTTGGGAGCTGTCAGTCGTTTCCCTCTTGTTTATTCGACTGACTAATTCATACACTCAAAATGAAGTAGATGGTAGTCAGGCTCTGGCTTTGGGATTGCTCAATAGCCAGCAGTTCTGACCGGCATAGATTAAAACGTTTCATGTCGAAGTTCACTTGGTGATATTCTTTTACAAAGAGGGTGGGGGAGTCTTTTTCATTTTATTTTACGAGGGGACTTTAAAGCAGATGTGTAAATATTCCATTATCTTTTAATTTCATTTTTAACAACTTTTTGAAGCCCCCTCATATATTTCAATGAATGATTTGGTTTCATTCCAGTTTAGAAATTCGATGGTAGCAGTCTGCACTTATATATCCTAACAGCTTTTCAGATCTTAACAATCTTAACAATTTCTGTTAAGGATTTTTTTAATGGGCATTAAAGAATTGATGTGCTTATCTGACTGGATTAATCTTCTGTATATCACAAACTTTTATGAAAATAGCAGTCAATGCTAAGTAGTTTCGTCTGGGCTGCTGTTACACAAACATGTATATGTACATTCTGTGAGTAAGGAAGCAAAACAGATTCTAGCAGCAAGTGTTCCACTCCTTGTCAGCGAAAACGATGTCTGTGCAAATGTTCCATCGTGAGTGTCATGGAACACCTGTGTTAGAAGACCAAAATCACAGCATCAGGGATGCAGAGTAGATTAGTGACATTCCATATCAATATACATTGTGTTGGCATTCTTTAAAATAACTAAGAGACCATGAAAGAAAATCTCAGAAATAGTTTGCTGCTTACTATATACAGATATTGTATTGAAAAGCGGATGGGGGTTTGTTAAAAAAATATTTTGTCTAATTTCCTAAGGGACTTTCAAAAACTTCATTGAATTTAAAAATGTTCAGTTTCAGAATACAAAAATAAAACAAATTCCTAACTTGAATAGAAATTAGTTAGAAATTGAAGATTAAACTTACACGCCACCTAATGGTTTGATGCTCAACCTTTGAGCCTTTCTTATAAAACCCAATTGTTTTAGAGAAACTCATACTTACTTTGTTACATCCAGCCACCCATGTTTCCCACTGTTGCTATTTTGTAAAAAATAACGATGACTTAGAAGTTTTATTTTATGTTATTTTCCCCTCCCCTCCAAATTTGATTTGTTAACTGAGAGACCCCATTATCTACCTGCTCTGTGCCTTCCTGCACTTAGTTTATGAATCACTTTGACCGTCTTTCCTAGAGCATTCTGGATGAAGTGCAAAGTGTTGTCATTTGCATTTTCTACTGTTGGGGCGAGGTGATATGACCAGGTATTGAGTTTACAGTGGTAATATGAACTAAGTTCTTTTCTAAAGTCGGGGGAGACACTCCATCATGAAGTGGCACCGAGTGACTCCACTGGAATCAAACAGAGTTATCAGGATACTCTGTCTGAGGCATTCTAATGACTGTTGGTGACAGCTTGTCTACTGCCTAGTGGCATTCATAAAGAGCACTTTTCCTGGGGAAATTGTTGTGCTGGCTTTGCTCTCATGGGGTCTGCCAAGGCACATGCCCTTCAAATTGTGTGACTTCACATTTCACCATGAACAAAGGTCCCTTGGAAAGTGGGACCGAAGACTTTTATAGTATCAATAGCTTGTGTGTGTGTGTGTGTGTGTGTGTGTGTGTGTGTGTGTGTGTGTGTGTTTCATTGTAGTTGGTGGTTTCGCCCTGCCCATGAGGAGAGTAACATTTAACGATTTAAAATAAAAAGTCGCCTAATCTTCTAAACACACGCACGGAACAAAAGGCAAACCTAAAATAAAAATGCAACAACCACAGTTCACCTTAGTGTCAGCAGACCTCCTCTATGCCCACTCTACTTCCTGCGGAGCTCATAGATTTAAACATGGTAATTTCAAAACGTATCTTCAGATGATAGCCAGCCATATAGACAGTACGTTTGGCTCCCGCACATTCAGTAGAAACGCTTGAGAAGTTATAGGGTGTGGAGTTAGGAATTTGGTGGGGAGTCTCAGGAACAAACTACTGGAATGTTTTTGTTTGTTGTTTTTTTGAGAGAGAGAGAGAGAGAGAGAGAAAAAAAACTAAATTTCACTTGCTTTCGAAGCTGTGGTACAATACCATTTTCTCAGAGTTCAGAACAGCTTCTTTCACTTCTTTTTCACTTTTTTTTTTGTCATCTTAAAAGGTTAACGAGAAAGGGTCAAAGTTATCATGAGAACCAGGAGTTTTAGAAATGAAAATGAAGCCTGGGTACGTGTGTGACTTGAGCTAAAGGAAAAGGCACTAAGAGTCTGCATTCCTCTAAAAATCTATTTCATAAGATTCATCAACAGTAGTGGTGAAGAAAGATCATCTCTGAAGACTGTATTTTTTTATATCAGAGAGATCGCTTAAATGCAATAATCTATCCTACAGAATACATGCAAATCCTTAAATAATCTAAAAAAAATCTCAGTGTAATTAAACCATATCTACATGGCATTATGCAAAAAGAAATGCTGTGTGTGTGTAACCCAAACAAAACAAGCCCCACCACCCTCACACGGTTTCTGCACAGCCACCCTAGAAAGGATTAGGAGGCTGTACATCTTTAAATCTCCATGGGAGCAGTTTTCCTCCCTTTTTATCTTTCTCCAGTGGAGCAGCTGATGGATTTGAACCACAAACCTTGCAGTGAACAGTCCAAGGCTTCCTTATAGCACCACCAGGGCTCCTGGTTTCTCTCCTATGCCCTCTCCTCCCTATCCTAGTTACAGAATCTCATTTATTTACTTAACTGACCAAGATGCTTTCTAAGACCCCTGGATGTGGTTAAATTAAGAACTAATATATTAATGACTTATGTCTATCCAATTAATACTAAAATCACAATTCACCAAAAAAAAAAAGCTGGCTTGCGAAGACAGCAACACTAAAAGGCACCAAAAGCACATGACTCAGAGCAAAAGTGAAAGAATCTTAATATAGAAAACAGGACATCATCAAATCATAAAGCACATTCACCCAAACGATGGGCTAGCTACCTCTGACTCAAAACCTCAGCGTAGAAATATTATTCAGGACTTTCAAAATCCTACGTAAAAGAAACATGGGAAGAAATAAGGAGAGAAGCACATAAATATGCCCCAACTTGCAGAGAGAAACAGCGTTTTCTTTCCTTTTGTTCGTATCTTGTTGATTTCCTTGCTTGAATGAGAAGAACAAAACTGTATAAACAGCTAGGAGGAAAACTGCCTGCGTTACCAGATAACTTGAGCTTGAGGATCAGCAGAAATGGGAAATTCTGCTGTGTACGATTCCTGGGCATACCTCAGGAAGATGGCCTTTATCTAGACAAAAATCTCCCTGCAATATATTCAGACATACAATTGGGAAAAACGTGCTCTAAACTATAGCTCTCTAATGTGCTAATAAATAAATCACTCTGAGTGAGGGGATGTATTAGGAGTGGTAAAGTGAGTTTTGTATTAATAAAATGAATACATGACATATTCTACATAATGAGTACATGTTAATATTCATGAAAGGCCCAGTAAATAGGAAGTAAAGAATAAGGCAGAGTGAAAGAAGAAATTGCATG
This sequence comes from Echinops telfairi, assembly GCF_000313985.2. Lineage (NCBI taxonomy): Eukaryota > Metazoa > Chordata > Mammalia > Afrosoricida > Tenrecidae > Echinops > Echinops telfairi. Next base: position 4,712,722 of record NW_022111377.1, read on the forward strand.
TATATTTAAAAGAAACAAATGTTACTAAAGAAATTTAAATCACTAATAATTAAGTCAGATAAATCAGTGTCTTCTTAATTTTGCAATTAAAAAAGAAAAGTTGAGTCAGTCCACAAGAATTAGCATAAATTTACCCCATGCCTAGTTATATCAAGTACATACTAAGAATCAATGTCTTATTTTGTCTTATATATTTCAAAACTATTTTTGAATATTTGTGTCCTGACTGGGGTTTGTGTTAGTAAAGAAATGGACTTGCATTCAGATTGGTTTGGGGGACAAATCAAAGCGACGTCACCAGATCACCATTAAGGCCAACTCCTCCTTAATTAAAGCCAGGCATAGCATCACAGACACTCGGTCAATGATTCTTACTGTTGATTTTCAATTTCTTAAATCAATGCTGGTTGCAGGCTACAGTCTATATTGCTCTGAGATAAAAGCCATCATTTTCAATTAATTTTATGTTTACAATTTCAGCTATCCTTCATTGTTATAATTTTCAGCTATAAAATAAAACTCCATAGATTTGGGCTTTCAGTGACATATAGGTTGATTTGTATCTGTTCTACCTCTCAGTTCCATAACAAAATAGACCACCACTTCAGCATAATGATATGTCCATATCTTTTCCCAATTTTACATCTTAGTGCATTACTTAGCTTTTTAAAACAAGGTTTGGGGAGTAACTCCAATAATTTTCAATTCAATTTCAAATGTATTAGGAAGATGAAAACTGTGAAATGAATCCTATTGTAGATAAACAGAGTGAATCCTATCATAGATGATAAACAGAAAACAAGTGGGGAAATATAGAAGCATATTCTCAGCAGCATTTGTCAAACACGACATTCTCTTTCTGCATGACCTGAGTATATGCTGACAGCACACATACACAGCTATCCCTAAAATGGACAATATGTTAGAATTGCCTTCTCTAATTTTTTTCGAGTATAACTTTATCTAAACTTTTTTTTTTATTTAAAAATATTTTATTGGCATGTACTTCACATATAATATTGGCATGTACTTTCAATATAATTTAATGATAAGAAGAAGAGTTGTGCAGTCATCACCACAATCCATTTCAAAACATTTGCCTATTGTAGTCAACATTGTTAGCTCCCTGTTTTTCCCATTCTCTGCCAGGCTCCCAGATAATTATCAACCCAGTTACTGTCTCTATATAGATTAACCCATCCTGGATTCCATATACAGAAAATCATACAAAACACCATCAAGAAGCAAACAAACAAAAACAACAACATCAACTAATTGAAACACAGGAAAACCTTGAAGTAGTTAGTTTATTGTGCCAACCTGGCCAATAAACACATGTGGGGTTAATTGAAGGGCAGAGGGATAAATGGCTCTGTGAGCCTTGCCTTTTGAATTCTCGGGT
>NW_022111377.1:4714922-4759979 GCF_000313985.2 Echinops telfairi
GCCAGATGTCATTCTTTTGGATGACCGGGCACCATCTGCTTTCTGCATCACACTTTACTCTAGCACCCATGTCTTCAGTAATTTCTTCATGAGGGTGAGGGTTGAGTAGGGCCATGTCAAAAAACCGTATGCTCCTAGATTGGGGCTAGAATTAAGTGTGAGTCCAAAATCCATTCATATACCAATGATTTTTATATGCCCTTGGTTCATTTTAGACACATCATTATCATTTTATTGGAGGATATTATAAATCATCATCATGGGGCATCAGATAAATTTATCTATAGTATCAATGTATATAGCATTTATATAGATAGTCAATGGTATAGCATTTAAAACATGGTTGAGAAACTGAAATTATATCAATCCAAGCCACTTTCAGACCATAATACATGAATGGTTGACTTGCACAGTTAAAATTATTAAGTGACTGGACACTACTTACACGAATAATGGGGTTTGGTAATAGGACAAAACTTTTGAAGGACTCATTCATAAAAGTAGAACCATGCCTATAAGATTAATACTTGTCATAAGAAAGTAAGGAGAGTATTAAAATACTACATATGCTGTAGTGCCGGACCACTGCTCATTGGAAATGCTCAAATCACAGATCCAAATCCAAGTCCAATGACTTCCAATCCCATAATTTTGGGACAGCAGTCATCTGCTTCCTCTCACACCAGGGTGTTGCACCCTTGTGTCCACGAGAGTATACTGGCTCCTGAAAACTAGTACAAGTGAGTTTGGCATAAAGCTCAGTTGGCTTAGTGGGGTTTCCACATTGAATCCTTTTGGTGTGGCCTATGAAGGATGTGGAGTGCCTTAAAAAGACAGACTCTAAAATGCACAGTCTGGGTTAGTAAGGGCGCGATAGAAACTAGGTCAATATTATCTAATTAGCAAGCTAATGCTAAGTGTAGTTTCCACTTGGGTTCAATATAAATATTGGTAAGGGGTTCCCCTTCTCCACTGGGAAGTTTCTTTACAGGGTTTACCCACCCTCAGAGATGCAGTTACCTTCTCTGAGACCTACATGTTCCTCTCCAATGGATTTAGTGCAATGCTGTGTGGCAGCAAGCAACTACATGTTCTTCGCTCTCTTTCCACATTGGCCTCAACTGAGATGGGTCTCCTCTTTCCACATTGGCCTCAGCTGGTTGGTCTCCTCTGCTCAAGTGATTTTTAAGACATCCATTGAAAGAAGGAAATATATAGTCCATGGCCCTAGGCAGGCTCTCTACCATGTTTCTTGGGAGACCTGATCAGAAGATTACATGACCTGAGAGCAGAAGCTTGTCTTTCCTGCGTCTTTATCTTTATAGTAGTGGATGAATGTATTTGTCCTCTTGTGACTAACTTCCCTCGGCATAATGGTTTCCAAGTCTATCCGGGTCCAGAGGTGTTTCATCCCTGATCTTCAGGGATGCCTAGTATTCCATTTTGTGTATGTACCTGAGTTTCTTAATTTATTCTTCTACTGATGGTTTCTCATAAATTGTAGTCAGAGTGATTCAATTTTCCTTTCCTTTCTTTCTATTACTCGGGTCTTTTACTATGTTCCCTCATTCTTTTATCTCCTTGTTTATCTTGTGGGATTCCTTTCGGTCTGAGGATGTTGTTTCAATGTCTTCTGTTGTCTCATGAAGTATTGCCCCCCTTTCTTGAAAGGACCTAAACACCGTTCTAAATTATGTTTCTAAAAGTTCCAAAGCCTCATGGAAGAGTGCTCCATTGGTTGGGGGTGGTTTTCAGTTGTCTGCGTTTGTTTTACTTGACTTTTCTTTTGCTTATTGTGGTGGACTGCTGTTTCTTCAGTGTCTGGGTCCAGCCATTAGCGATGTGTGAGCTGTTGGAGAGCCTGTAGAGCAGCGGTTCTCAACTGGTGGGTTGCGACCCCTTTGGGGTTCGAATGACCCTTTCACAGGGTTCACCCGATTCATAATAGTAGCAAAATTGCAGTAATGAAGTAGTAAAGAAAATAATTTTATGGTTGGGGGCGGGGTGGGGTCACCACACCATGAGGAACTGATGAAAGGGTCAAGGCATTAGGAAGGTGGTGAACCACTGATGTAGAAGTAGTTGGCTCTGTCGAGTGATGTAGGACAGATCTGGCAGAAGCTGGAAAACATATGTCGCTAAATGGAGAGAAAGAAACGAGATCGGGAGGGAGAAAGGGGACATAAGAAAAGAGAATACAATGTTTTAAATTGTAATAATAATTTCTGGCTGTCTGTATAGGCCAAAAGGTTTGTAAAACAAATGGGAAATGTATTTTAAGAGGGGAATCAGTAGGAATAGATTTCACAAAGAGATAATGGGGGATGTGCAATGAGAAGGAGGGACAAAAGTGACAGAAGACTGCGGGGTGTCTGGGGTGTTGGTACTGAAGTTCTACGGCAATGGCAGTGTGATGTGGGTGTGTCTGTGCCCCGAGAGGGGAAAATGAGGGGTGAAAGCCCTTGTTTGGGTGAGTCAGTCAGAATCTACTCACCTGCCTATGGTTTACTGAGGGGAATGCTTATTCTTAAGAGGGTGGGGTCACACCAAAAGAAGATAGTAGAAAAGAAAATAGGCGAGAACTAGAAAAAAAAAAGAGAGAACTATTATAAGAGAGTAAAAGTATACAAACTGCAGGAAAAAATTAAATAAAAGTGCATTGTAGCTTGGGATTCCTGGTCCTTTGGTTGTGTGTGTGTGTGTGTGTGTGTGTTGTATGGGGGAGGTGGTCAGAGAGGGCATGGGAGAACAAAGCAAGACAGAAGGAGGAAAGCAAAAATGCTAACGCGGATCTCGGTTACTAAGAATGTCTGCAGTCACCTACTCATGTGTTCTGCTATCCACCAGAGCCCCAAGAAGCCAGGGAGGCAAGAGGTTTGGCTGGCTGGGTTGCCTCAAAAGCCAGGAAAAGTCATCTGTGCCGGGGACAGTGGGACTCAGAGAACAACTGGTGCTGGTGGTCCATGATAAATGAGGTTGTCAGCGAGCGCTGCTGCACTTCCACTTTAAGAAAGTCAGGTTTACTTGGCTTTAATGTTAGCCTCATCTTTCTCTCACAAAGAAGCTAGTGGGTTTGAACAACCGACCTCATGGTTATCAGTCCAACTTTTACACAACAGAGTCATTAGGGCTCCCTAGCATCAAGGAAGGGTGTTTTAAATGCTTCCTAGAGTTTCAGCAGCTCTTTTCGTTACTGCCAATTTCTTAAGTCAAAGCCTAAGGACCAAAAGCATAGTTTCCTTTACTTTGGACACTGCAACTTCTACCCTGATACCTCCCACCAATAGTGGAGGACCTGCCTATCCCAGCCAGCGCTTCATAATTATCACCAGTTGCTGCCTAGTCAACTTGAACTCTTGGTGATGTCAAGAGTGTTAGAATAGAATTGTGTTTTATGGGTTTGCAGTGGCTATTTGGTGGGAGTGGGGGTGGGGAGTAAAACATCAGGCCTTTCACTCAAGGTGCCTCTGAGTGGTCTAAACAGGGTCCAGCTGAACAGGGTCACTGTTTGCACCATTCTGGAGCTCCTTGGGTGGAAGTCAGGGATCAAGATTGTTCTATGCCTCTTTGAGCCTAAGTTGCCCTTACAGGTGTTTCTGATAGTAACATGACAAATAAAAATAGTAGTTTTTGTAACCATCATTCAAAGCTCTAGGACACATTCAGATAACTGAAAACTTTCTGACCCTTTCTCCCACCTTTCCCTTATTCAGATACAACACCATAGGGAAGTGGTAAATTTAATTGGGAGTATTATTTTGGTTGGGTGAATTTTCTCTCTTGATTGTAGGAACAGGTCAATGAATTAAATTTAGCAAAGGGATTAAGTATAAGAAAATGAAACAAACAAACTGAAATGCTGTGTCATTGATTTAGGCAAAATCATATTATGAATATTGGGCTACAGGCAGGAAAATCTATTGCTGAGCGGAGCTTAATTACTTCCTTAATTTCATAGTAAATAAAAAATCAGTCATGCACAAAATATGTGCAGCATATATCCTCCTAAACAGAAAATAAAAGCAGAAAAATATTGTACTATAAATGTTAGGAACAGCTACTGGATCCTTTTTCAGTATAGAGAAATATATATATTCCTGAGTCTCAGATATTATCACTATTTTAAATAAAAGGAAAAAATGCATGCAACCCAATGTTGAATGCAAGTATATTATTTCATAACTGAAAATATGTAGCACTGTTTCAATATTAATCAATATGTCCAACCCTGGACTTCTCGCTCAAAGTGGGAGAAAGGGCTTATGGAGAGGATGGAGAAGACACACAGAGACAAGGAAAAAAGTCTTGGAAAAATCAGGTCTATGTCATTGATCCAACACCCTCATTGACCAATGTTCTTTATGTGGGTCACATGAGAGGACTGCAGAAAGGTTTTGGTTTTGGAAAACATTGGAGTTAAAATTAAGTACAATTTTCCAATTACTAGTTCATTCGAAGGTTGTGGGTTATTGTTAAACTGTCTAGCAATTTTCCAATTACTTTTTGAAGCCCCTTCATATACTGAAAATTTAATGGGCCGGGTTATTGAAGAGTCTGGTTTATGAGCACTGGGAGGTAAACTTAAAATTGTTTCTTAAAGCTATTTTATTTAATCTTGTGAAAAGTCTAATCTATATAAATTGTCTCACTCAAAACATACTGTCATTGAGTCAATTCTGTCTCAGATGGCAATAGAACTGCCATTCTGGGTTTCTGAGACTATAACTATTTACAGGGATACAAAGCCTCATCTCTCTGCCAAGAGGAGTTTAAGTCATATAAAAAGTACCTTTATGTGATTTTTTTCTTAGAGTGATCCCTCTATTTCTGGAGCAATTTTTTAAAATAGTAAATGGGAATGCTTCCAACAAAAATTGTTTAGTATTGATGCTAAATTAGTTGGAAAGTAGTATTAAAATATACTGGTTCCAGTAACACTACCATTCTATTTTTACATAATCTCTGTTCAGCCAATTACTTAAAAAGGGATTCCAACTGATTGACATGTTTGCAGATTATGCAATAAGTGTTAATAGATTACCATGTTATTTTGCTTATGCATGTACTAACTTGGCCTGTTCTTGCTTTTGTTCTCTTTCAGCCCCACCCTTTCTCTTCTTTAAAGCCATTGCCTTCTTAATCAAGTAAGGCAAGACAACCATAGTAAGTAGGTCATTGTCGTTGCGCTACCTGTTTACGGTTCCTTGAGTGGGTTATGAATGACAGAAAGGTACCTTAGGCCAGATAAAGCATCAGCTCATCATGTTTTGACTCTTGTCTTTGTTCCTCCACACCCAGGCAGTTGCAATATTTTTTATGTAATAGATGCTCTCTAAGCTCCCTGTTAGCTGAGCAGCTTTACCAGAGGTGAGAACTGGGCATCCTTCCATGCCTTTGATATCCTTTTTTCCACTTGCTCAACTGACTTCTACTGTATAGCTATATATGCCTGTCACTGTGCAAAGAGCTACGATGAATAATAACAATCATCATAATAAAAATGCACAGTTCCTCTCGGGAGTTCACACACTGGCGTCAATGGATACACAAGCAAATGAGTGGCACCAGACCAATTACTTTCTTGAAGTCCCTCATATAGTGGATAACTAGGCCTCTGACAGCAGTCAAGTTTGAAACCTGCTTCAGTTACTTCCCAGCTCTGCGACCCTGGACAAGCTACTCTCTCTCCCCAGCAGTAAGGAGATGGTATCGATGCCCAACTCTTGCATTTGTTGCGAGTGAAAAGCATATGCTATTTTACCAGTCCACGAGCTTTAATGAGCGGCCTGATGGACAAAATACTGGTTGTGCTGAGAGAACAGAAGAGGGGTATTTTTCCTATAAATCACACAGGGAGATTAGCTCTGCTGGTTTTCCGGGAAGGTCTAGTGGTGCAGTGTGTCTTTACTCTCTCATGTTCCTACAGCAGAATGACCACAAGTGATGGCTTTAGAAATGAGAAATGTATTTTCTCACAGCTCACAATTTAAAAGTTTAAAAGTCAAAATTCAGCTCTAGGGAAAGGTGTTATCTCTGCGTCCACGCTAGGATAAGGTATCCACCTTGTGTCATCTGCGAGCTTGTCATCCCTTAGAGATCTCCATGGGTCTCATCCGCACTCCCCTCTGGGGTCTAGCAGGGGCTCTGGGTCCAAATGATGGCCTCTGCTTCTGACCCTTCATCCTGAGTGGTATGATTCCCTATGGCTCCTATATTTTCTTCCCTTCATCCTCCTGTAAGACAAAAAGTGATGCAAGCCGTACCGCAGAGAATCTCCTGTCACACCAGGGCTGGGACCTGAGTCAGGGTACCTCACCGCAACCTAAGCCTGCTTCATTAACAGAGCCACAGATTCCTTAACATAACCTGACCCTGCCTTAACACATAGAGGTCAGATTCTACAACACGTCACTAATGGAGGACACTTGTATTAGCTCATATCAATATGCAACTGCCAGACTATGAGCATAACTACCAAACCGTGCCTAAGCCAAACTGACAACAAGTATTTGGGGCAGGAGAGGGGAAGGGGGTCACAATTAAATCGGTGATACAGTGCGATTTTATTCATGAAGAAGTATAAGAGCCATGACATAACGCATCCACCTTGTTTTGTTGAGAAAGAGAGCCTTAGCTTCTCAAATGAACTTTTCTCTCAACTCTCAACTGATGAAGTTCATGGACCAGGATTAGTCTGAGGGCAAGATGACTGGTACCTCAAAGGCACCAGAGAGCATGCACGGCACTGATACATCTTTTGTCATTTGCTCCTGTTGCAGTTCCCTTCTCTACCATTCAGTCATAGACGATAGCCGGGAAGATAAATGAACCCAGGCAAAGGCGAGAACAATACTGCAGTTTTTCAATCTGTCACAGTCTTCCCCCACTTCAAAGTTGGCTTGACAACTGCATTTATTTCGCGTTGCAATTGGTACAGGTTCATAATATTGTTTTATCAGAGAACATTTATCTTGAGGAAGAAAGTTATCCTAATACAGCAGATAACTTATCCAAGGACAAATAGAAAGGGGGCTGTGTCTAGAGGGCAATGTAAATGCCTGGCATGCTATAAAAATAAATGAAATCTGATTAACACTGTTGGTGAGAAGAATAAGTCACAGTTTCTATGAAATATTATTTTCCTGATTGGAACCATTTCCATTTTTGTCAGCTTAAAACATTATATTAAAGATGAGATGGCTTTAAAACTGTGACAGATAGTCCCGAGTCCTATGATTATAAATGGTGTTGTGGGCTTGTAATCCTGAGGTTTTAGGATAGAGTCTTTCCTCATAAATTGAAAAGGAAATGCAGTAGGAATACAGACGGTTCTAATTAAAGATGTTCACAAAAATAGTTTAATGGGAATTTTAAAAGCTAGTTCTTTGAGTGCTTTGGTTAATGACTTTAATTTATAGAAAAAACTTCTGAGCAAATTTGGTGTTGTCAAAAAAAATTACGTATGCATAGTATATATTTTCAGGAAAATTAGTAATTGGCCTGATTTTGCTAACTCACAAGCATTTTACCATTTTCCATTCTGTTCAAATATGTGTTATTAAATTTATCAGCTACAAAGTAGTAACAAAAGTTTTTTAAGAACTCAGTGAAGCCACAAAGGGTTTGACAGCATTCACAACAGAGATAATTTTTTTTTTTTAAATCATGAGTGTATTGAGTAGAAGCAGTTTGAGTCTCAAGTAAATTAATGAAGAAAGCATGATTCATTTTGAGTTGGACAGTTCAAACATATCCAGTATAAAATCACTCATTCTTGTTTTTCTGCAAAGTTGCCTGCAGCGTCAGGCAGCATCTCCCAGAATACATTACACAACCCTGCAGAACCAGCCCGAAGCAAAGTGGAATACAGAACAGAAGGTGGAGTTGCGCAAGGCAAAAAAAAAAGAAAAAAGAGTTAGGTTGTTTATAGTGTTAATAAATCAGCCCATTAATAACGATGACCGCTTGTATGTATGCAGGTCCTTTCTTTATGAAGCCCGGTGTGTATTAAAACTATGATCTGGATCCTTCAAAACACATTAGGTGATTAGGAAGGGCACGGGTTAGACTAACTCTAGTTTATGGATGAGGAGAATCACAATGCCCTTTGTTGAGAGGCAACTGTTGCCATGTGCTGGGTTCAATATTCTGTTCTTTTGCTCAGTAAGGTCTTAAGAAGGCAGCAGGCGAGCTCTACTAGTGACCACATGGGTGACTGAAACAGGGGACAGTGAGGGGAAACCCAGGAGAGTGATTGCAGGAATGGACTTCTGTGGTACCAGCTTAACTTCTGCAGAAGCAGAATTTGAAAGCCCCAAGAGTATGATGTTAAAAATGTGGGGAGGGGTGAAGGGAGGGGCGTGCTCAAGGAAGCAAGCTGTGAGTAATGGGACTGTTTCACAAGCTTTGATGTACGTCGATCAGCAAGCAAGAGTTAGAATATATTGCTAAAAATATTCCGATTTTACTTTGGTCCTCTGCAAGGGAGTAAACAACATGAAAACTTCACCATTCTGGTTTTTTTAAAAATACTTAATTATTCCTGGTGAGGCTGCCAAGTAAACCTTAGGCTGCTAAAAGCAAATGGCCATCTCAGGCTGCCCCCTGTCTGCTCCCGTAAAAATCTAGAGCAGTGGGTTTGGGTTTATAGCACTGAGAACACTTTCAGCATCTTCTATGGCTTGTTTTGACTTTTTCTCCTTTAATTTAATTTATTTTTTACCTTTTCTTTGCAAAATAGAATCCTTTCTGAAGCTCCTGCTGAAAAATGCACCATTTGGGAAAGATGATGCTGGATTGGTAGAGTTGAGGGGAATCCTATGCAGACCTATGGTGAGCAATTTCCTTTAACACTTGAGAAGACAGGCAACCTGTCCAGTAAGTTCCTCCTTCCCCCGATCCGTACCAAATCAAATGTAATTTCCAGCATCTGTTCTTCGAAGCAATGCATTTATTCACTTATCTTCCTGCAATAAACATTTATTATCTCTTATGCATGAAACAACATTCTAAGGGGTAAGTATAGGGCAGGAACCAGTACAAATATGGCCTTTGCTCTTGCAGGATTTATGGTTTGGTCTGCGAGGTGGCATTTTGAAGCTAGTAGAACTAGTCTCCTTCCACATATCTTGAATGATACAGCAATTAAATCCCACTGATACTGAGTCAATTCTGACTGATAACCACCATATGGCAGGTTTCCAAAACTCTAAATCTTTTACAGAAGTAGGAAGTCTTATCTTTGTCCAGTGGGAGAGAGATGGATTTGAACCAGCAGCCTGAAAGTTAGTGGTCCTGTGCATCCACTAAACCACCAGTGCTCCTAGCAATTATTCTATTTAATATGTTGGAGTTTTTGGGGTTTCTTTTAATGACAACGTTAATGGTTCCATTCCTGGAAGCATGAGGACCATGAATGGCTTGGGATATGGTAACTGCCATCTCAGTTGTCGGTACGGCCAATCGTTATGGCACTGGCCGAAATGACCTCATCAAGGAGCAAAGCATCATTCCCACTTTTAAGTGGAATTCTCTTTGTTCTGTAAAAAAGAATAAAATGTTCTCTCGCGTTGTCTGCATTCAGATCCTATGGCTCGGATCCTGTCTTCCCCAATCTGACTGAACTCTTAAAGACAAGCCATTGACGGCAGCAAGAAAAAGGTCACGCGGTGACCTCTTCTGCCAAAGTCCTGATCTTTCCTTCACTATCGCACACCATAGTGTTGTGGTAAAACGTCCTTTTAAGTCATCATAATCCCTTTCATTGTTGTGGGTATTTTGCAAATGTAACTTTTGGAAGCAATTTAAAGGAAAACACCACCAGAGGCGTGGAACAAATAATGTATAAGGTATATCTAAGCACGCAACACTTGGGATGAAGCTTCTGCTCTGTTCCTCTAGAGAGTTTATTGAGGAAACCCTAGGTCGGGTCTCTATGAGTCAGAATTGACTCGATGGCAGTGGGTAAAGAGGTAAGAGAATCCTCTTAAGGATTTTTAAGCACTGGGAGTTTAGGCTAGGGAATTGATTATGAGGAAATGGTAAGGTGAAAATCCCCAAAGGAATCATGAAGCGACAAGAACATGGCACAGTTCCACGTCCTTTTCTTTCACTTAATAACGACTTGGTAGGGCAACAGGAGGTGTCAGCAATTGGCACTTCTAGGCTGTAGGAATGACGGGAGAATATAGTGTTAGTGGAACCTGGAAGATTCACGGTCCTGCAGACACGGCAGACCTGCTAGACTCGAACTAGAGGCGCAGATGAGAGCCTGACAAGGTCACATAGCCATCTCAACCAGAAAGAGAGTGGGTACAGGCCCTGTCTTCTCCCCCACCCCAGCCCCCTGCTCCCGTGGCCCCATTCCTCCTTGCCCTACACAATATCGCAGCAGACACTCCTCGTTGGAAACCAGTTTCAGGTGGGACTTCAGCCTCCAATGACTGTCCACTGATGATACAGCGAGGAGACCAAGGAAATTGAGTAAAGAATAAGTTCAGCGCTGCCGTCGAAGCATTAGGGAAAAAGACTTACTATTGTGTCACAGTGAGTCAAGCACTGGGCTGCTACCCCTAAGATCAGGGGTTCCAGTTCAACAGCCCCTCCAAAAAAGAAAGGTGAGATGGTCTCCTTTGGTAAAGATGTACCGTTTCATAAAGCTTATGGTGCGCTCTCCTCTGCATTGACTGCAGGCTCGTGATAAGCAGCAATCCACTTGCTAGCAGTGTTTTCATTTCGCTTTTTCGTACTGTGCAACAGTTGAGAAAATGAAGTGAAGTATTCTTTAAAACCATATTTTAAAAACAGACTAAAATGTTCTTCAAACTAATTGAGGTGTTCCATGAATAGAAAGAGGACCTAGTGAATAAATAAAGACATCAACAGTTCTCTATAACAAAATAAACCGCTAGAGATTCTAAATATATAATTTTAAAGATCATAATTATAAGATAAAAAGAAACTACTCCCCACATTACCTTTATAAAGACTTAAGCATATATAAAGAAAACATACAAAAATCATTTTTGGAGACATGATCAGAGATGTTTATAAATGGAGAGGTATATGTAGACTCTGGATAACAATATCCCATTTAGTAAGTATATGTTTTTATTTCACAAATGATTGCACAGTTATATAACCCTGATATTAAAAGTACCATGGTGGTATTGTTTTGTCCTCTGGAAGAAAGTAAAAGAGAAGAGAATGGTTAGGTCATATTTATAAGTCCCAGAGTCCACCAAATATCTTGTCCCTAAAACAGTACAATTCTTCTGTAAAAGTCAAAAAGGTATAACAATGAAACTAAATGGGAATCTGAATGTGTGTGTGCCTTTGAACACACATAGGTAAAATTTAATATTTTGTATTGATATGTAACACATCAACACATATGCATGCTGACATGCACATATGTAACACATATTAATATGTAACACATACACGTACTGACATGCACATATACACACAGACATAGGTAAAATGTAATATTTTTATATGATATAACTGATCCCTGGAAGAAATTATCTTTCTGTAAATATTATTAATCATGAAAGACTGGCATGAAATATCAATATTTACAACATAGGGAAATGCAATATGAAGTGAGAAGATGCTAAATTGTGCTATAAATGTTTATCTAGACCTATATCGAAATAAGCATTAAGCACACATGTCATTTGAAAGGAGACAATATTTCACATATATGGTCTTCAGTATTGCTAATCACAGAATAATCCATTTTCTTCTCAGAAACCCACGGGGGCTGTCCCACAGAGGGCTCTACTCTGCCTTCCAGGGTCTATGAATCAGCTCAGTGCCTCTTCGACTGGGCATCAACTGGATGCCTGAGACTGGCACACACAGGGCAGTGAGGGAGCTCTACATTTAAGTGTTTTCCAAATTTAGCCTAAGGAAAAAGGCTATTTTATAATGTAAATAAATTTGGAAAGCTTCCCCCCAAGCAGGTAATGTGTATTGAAGTTTTTCGTATGTGTCAGGCAGTGTTTTAAATCATTTGACATGAATGAACCCATGTCATCTTCGTCATTAACTTCCAGGGAACATTTCTCTTTCCCCTGTCTACTGAGAATAAAGGGGAGGCCTGGGGAGGGTTCCCACCTTGTGGAAGATCACACCGCTCCTAAGGGAGCTACTCCACATGAAGAACTGAGGAAACGGAGTCAGCACACATGCTGCCTATCACAGGAGCACTGAAGTATATTGGCTCCGTAAATAAGACGATGCACTCAGAGGAGGGTTAGCTCTTAAAAAGTTTCATAAATTACATGTCTTCATCTTTGCCCATGGTAAATTCATCGATCATGTAAAAGTATTTTAATTAACACCCGTTACTTTTCAGATGCAAAACATCTTTCAAGCACTATTTACTTAGGTCAGGCATTGGGCTTCAAACAGCATAGCTGGCAGTTCAAACCCACCAACCCTCTGAGGAAGAAAGAGGAAGGAGGCTGTCTTGTTTCTTTCAAGATTCGCAGTCTTGGGAAACCCTGTATAGCACCCTTAGGAGTTAGAATTGACTCAATGGAAGTGGTTTTGGTTTTATTTATTTATTATTTCAACGAAAACCCGAGGGTCAATGTCTACGCCTAGTGATCCTACAAGACAGAGTAGAATGGTGCCATAGGATGTGCAAGGCTGTCATGTTTTTGGAAGCAGGCTGCCACATCTTTCTCCTGTGTGTATGGGGGATCGGGGGGCAGGTGAAGGAGGGGGACGCTGGTAGGTTTGAGCTGCTTTGGTTTCTTAACCCCTGTGCCCTCAGAGAGCTCCTTTCTTCCGTCTCAGAAGACAATACTATTTCTCAGCCCAGATGTGCTTCCCCAGCTGCCCTGCCTGTCCTTGAGCTTTCACCCTTGTTTCGAAAAAGTTGAGTTATTGGTGTGCCATAGACTGTGAAATCAGAGACAGTCAGTTACTATGGGAACTGGTTTTATTTAATCCGAAAGGGCAGTGAACAGTCTTTTGTGAAGGTTACCAAGTGAAGAAAAAGTTAACTGTACAACCTGTCCTCATTCTGAAAACACCAGGGCTGTCACAATTCCCTTTCTCCCTTCAGAAATTCCTTCTTTTAGTCTAAACTTGCCGAAGGAATCGTAAAATCTGTACCTGACAGAATTTATAAACTCTCTCCTTCCAAGACCAAGGCATGATTGCTTCATGTGGAACAGAAGTAGAGCCTCAGTCTTGCCATCTCTCTGAGCTCTTGAATCAGAAGGTGCGCATCTATAATAGATTAAAAGAATGGTCTCGGTGAATGAGAAGAAAGGTTATGCATCGGCAATTGGGAAAGACGATGTTATTAAGTTTGTCTTTATTTGTTTACCATTGTGTTTTCTCAGTTATCCACTTCAGATTAAAAACAAACAAATGAAAACACAAGTTTCTAACTCTAAAGGAGAAAGCTTCAACAAATTGTGTGAAAAATCCATTACCTTTTAATTCCAGTTTACCATGAGTTTTTTGAAGCACCTTATATATTCTGGTGCACTATTAGGTTTTAAATTAATATTAAGAGTAGCAATTGATTTTAATCTACCTTTACCTGTATATATGCAAATATGTGTTTATGAAATATGTCAAATAATTCCATAAAATATAAGTGATGCTGACCCTTGGGGGAAATTTCAGGGAACTTTCCCCTACATTTTCACCTAATTTAAAGCCCCAGGGTTGTTATAGAGTCTCGAGAAGAATATGTGCTGTTTGTGACATAATTTTTCTAAAAAATTATCCCAGATAAGTGCCATTTAAATTGTTCACAACAAATTATATTATCTTCTATAGAAACCAGTATCTGATAAAATATGCGAGTATTGCCCTGAAATAATACTTTGTGTGCATGTTATTATAAAGATATTTCATTTTTATGGGAAATATTCTGAGTCATCTCTCAAGATATGAAGGCATAATGAGCTTCTAATTAATCATTTCTTTAAAATATTATGTAGATGCATGTGGATGTTTCTAAAAATTTACTTTAGGAATCAAAACATTAAAAGTACGGTAAAAACGAATGGTTTTAGGGATTATTCTGTCCAAATTTCTAAGTAACTCCATTTTCTCTAATTTCCCATCATATTTGTTATAATTACATATAAAAATAGAAATATAATATTTTCATCATGGCATTAAAGCAGCATATGAATTATTTTTTTCTTGAAGTGGCATTAACACAGACTCTTTAGATATTAGCAATACAAAATAGCAAAACTATGTCAACTGATGATAAAATGGAATTGGATATAAAAACTGCAAGGTAATGAACTACATAGAAGTAAGAAAGATATGCAAAATTTACCAATATCATATAGAATTATGCAGAATTACCTTTTAAGATATCCAGCAGTCTTTTTAAAAAAGATATCCAGCAGTCTTAGAGCATGGCAGATTGTCTTCGGTATATAAAACCTTCCAAATCTGTTTTTCTATGATAAATATTTCATAATTATTGAAAAGACCAGGCAATTACTCTGAGGTAAACCCATACATAAACTATCAGATGGTTGTATATATTGCTCAAACTTCCACTCCTAGCGATTGAAAAAAAACAAAAAACATTGCTCAGAAGAGCAACAGGATGCACCATGAGGCAGAACATACTGTATGCTGTTCCTTTTGGACTCTTTCCCAAGGGATTTAATTACTAAAGTGCCCCAAGCACATTTACTTTTACAATGTTGATTCTGAGAAAAAGCAGGGCTATAATTAATAAGCAAGATGATAATGCTGTTTTAGTTAATCATTTTAGAACTCCAAACAGTAAAATCTGGTTTCAGGTCCAAGATTACACTAGTATTTCATAAATGTAAAATATGTTCCAATATATTATAGACTGGACATACTCATAAACTAAGAAATCCCAAATGTGAAACAATACAAAAGCAATTCGTGTATTTTAGTAAATTATGAATTTGTCTTGGGACAAAGAAGGATGCCAAAGTAAGAAATACACCCCCACGATTTTTAATTTGGATATTAATATTTACTTAATATGCAAAAGGTGTAAATCATGTCCTTTATGACTAATTTTATATATATTTTAACATTTTGCATGTGTCTTAGTAATGTTTTTATTTGATGGCATTTTGTGTTAGTCTGGGTAGACTAGAGAAACAAATCCATGGACACACACACACGTCTGATACCAATCTGTAAAGTCCTCTTCAGACTCATGAAACACATGCAATGATGCCGAATGTTGAAGATCACAGGCCAATGGGTAGAAAGTCTTTGGATCCAGTGGCATTGGAAACATCTCAGCGCTGGCAGGGGTCTCTGCATGGCTTCTCCAGCACCCAGGGATGCATCAGGGTGGGTCCATGTGTCTTGTCAGCTGCAATGTCTCCCAGGGAGTGAGCAGAGAGTCTCCTGCCTCCAAGGAGGAAGATTCAGCAATTCCCAGAATCCTCAGGGGAAGACCATACCCACACAGAGATCTCATTGATCATATCCTGATTAACAGCCTAGACTCCACCCCTCCACTCTTAATCCTTAAATTGACACTAGATTGTGTAACTACCACACATTTGTAGTTTTAGATTGTAAACATGTTTAGTTAAAATTGCTACTTAAACACATTTAATATAACCTATGGCTAGTCTTTTAACATCTACAAACTTTAATGGTCTTTTGTAAATCCACGATGTCAGTTTGTAAAGCTACAGTACATTTGGGGTTAACTATTATTTCAGCCATTTTGTTTTACTATGTTTTAACCAACTTGACCAACATTTCCTTTTATTCATTACATAAAACAAAGCAAAACCTTTATGAAGATCTTAATGCTTATTTTGCATTGAATGTATATAGTTGATTTGCATGACTACAATAGTTTTTCCCTATTAAAGTATTGGCTAAGTTTTAGAGTCTTTCTGTTTACTCAAAGGAATAGAATCATGTTTACATGAAAAAAGAGAGTCCACAACAACAGGAAGACATTTTCGACTACATGATGTGTAAGATCTTTCAGATGGGCTTTTAACACACCTGATCCCTCGAAATATTTCTAAAACTGATTTCTAACCCAGTTGGTCTAAAAGTGTGACCATTTGACAAAATTTCTGAGACCATTTCAAGATTATTTTAAGATTGAAATTATTTCTATAATAATACTAAAATAAACTCTTGATATTTTCACGAGGTACAATGCTATGGCAAACACCTCAGGGCACCTTCCAGCTCCAAACTCCCCGTCCTCGAGTCAGTGCTGACTGAGACCAGACCCCTGTGGGTTTCCAAGACTGAAATGTTTGACAAGAGTAGAAAGTCCAGGCTTTCTCCTGGGCAGCTGCTGGTGGTTTCAAACTGCCGACCATGCGGACTCAGCCCAATGTGTAATCGCTGTGCCACCACTGACACCTTAGCATTGATTAAGCTGTGCTAGAAGCAGGATGGTTTTTACACGTACGTATTCACAATACAGAATGCCAGTTTTACTCTGATGATTATTTTTATTAAATATCTTTTATTGTGTACATCTTTTCATATTTAATCTGCATAAAAATAGAGGCTGCACATAAAGCACTTCTGCTGCATTTGAAGCAAGATGGTAGGCTTAAGAAAAAGGTCTTATGTGATTACAGTGTGAGCTAAACTAGCTAAGTTTTGATAATTTTCATGATAAATTTTACTCAAAAGAATGGCTGACAAGCTATTGATTGTGGCATGCATGTTCCCCCCAAAATGGATAAAATAAGAATATCATCTTGAGAAAACGTTCATATTTTTTCCACTGTAGAATATAAACTTTCTCATACAACGTTGAATTTTTGAAGGGGAAAAAACCCCAACTTGATGAACTTGCAAGATCCCTAAGATTTAAACAATTTTCCAATGAAATTAATAATTTTAATACATAGTCTTTGATATTGAACCATAGAATGTCTAGATATGTGGATGATCTGGGTAAATTAGTGAAATGATATTACCCAAAGGGCCTAATGCTTGATGTTACAAAATCACAAGTGGATAAAAGGTCCATTCAAAGTGAAGCATAGATCAATGGATTTTAAAGTAAAAGATGAAATTTTATATTTCACAGCAACTGACCTTTAAGGGATTACCACTTTCTTAACTCGAGTAGTGTAACAATACCTGAAACGCTGTCTATTTGAGCATCCTGTTGGTTTCCAATGACATATTTGTGTGATTGGGTTTTATTTCTAGATTTCAATCAAAACAACATATCCTAATGGATTAAGTGTAGCAGCAAAAAAAAATTATATTCTCTTCCTTTAATCCATAACAATAATATCAATGATGCAAAATTTTAAAATTCATATCCTCACCATTGTGTTTTAGTTTGGGAAAATATAGTTTCTAAGACAACTGGTATTTATGCAAGCATGTAAGAGAAGGAAAGCTCATTTTAAATGAATTAATGAACAAATATTTCAAATTCTCCATTTAAAACCCTAAGATGATAAATGTCAAGAGAGACAGACCACATAACTAAAAACTCAATAAATTATATAAACCAATCCTGAAACAAGGACATTTGAAAACTTCTTGCTCAAAAAATAGTCTTGCCCATGTCTGAATTCTGGCATTATTTTCTCTGTTTAAGAACATTTACTCTCACCTCATCCAACTCTATGGCTTTAAATGCCACCAGTAATCTGACAGCTCACAATTTATATCTCTAAATCTGGCTTCACCCTTTAACTTTAAATTCATGTATATAGCTGTCAATTAGCATTCCTATTTGGATAACTAAGACACTCATTGCCACCAAGTTGATAAGAAGCTTCTCAAAGTAAATATTGGCCAAAACCTAGCTCCTGCATTCCTACGCTTAAACCAGTTCCTTTACCAATCTCCTCATCTCAGTACCTGGTGACTCCTCTCTTCCACTCAACAATGCCAAACACCTTAGTTTTCCCATTGATCCTTTTCTCTTCTCTTACACAGTATATCCAACTCAACAATACGTCTTGTCAACTCCACCTTCAAACTATATCCCTGATGTGATCAATGTTCACCACCTCTGCTGCTACCACCCTGCACAAAACAACTCCACCACTTACCTGGGTATTTTTAAACTGGAAACTCACCTCCATCCTTCCACATTTGCTGCCTCAGTTACTCAGACGAGGCCAGATTATACTACAGCCATAGATATTACTAAATGTTCAGCTCTTTATTTTAATAAAAATCTATAATGCTATATGACCACCACACTACCACAGGTCACCTGGGGACACTACTCTGGTCCTTCTCATTCTGCGATTCAAGCTGCTAAAGTGGCCACAATCTCATAAATTGTAAGTCTCCATGACAAAAGGAAACAGACCCTAGTCCGTTTTACGATGGCAATTGGATCCTCTAGCATAGAAACGACAGGCACACAAACCTTCTACTCACAAACCATTGGCCAGATTTCACATAGCCTCATCCAACTGCATGGAAGTTGGCCATTCTTATAATAGCCTAAAAGGCAGGGACCCATAAATATTCAGTGAACAACATGAGGATAAAAGGTTCGCATCTTAAATTCAAGGGCAAAAAAGATGGATTATTCTTTGACCACGAAAAAGTAATCTTTAAATGGTTTACATTTTTTTCTGAATACATTCATTTGTTACAAAACTTTTAATTTTGGTCCCCAAAATGTTTTATCTTTTGATTCCATAGATTATAATCAATTATGAAACAGAACCAATTTATCAAAATGTGTAAGAATGCAAATGACCTTTACTAAAAATAAGCTATAACGTTCTTTCAGAATTTATAGAGTGAATTTAAAATATTTCAATTATACAGTAATCTCATATGCTTCCATCTTTAATAAAGTTCAAGTTCAACATGTATATGTGTTTAGCAATATGAACAAGGACTAAATATGTACTGTAAAGGGAGGTTTCTAGTGTGATGTTTTCAGTAAATGCATTCAGTGGTGAACCATCAGCACAATGCAGTTTTAAGCACTTGTATAATACCATGACGTTTTCTCATTCTTCTTTTCAGGCCTTTACTGTCCTAGCTACCAACAGTCCTAGGCAGATGAATCTATACTTTTGATTTTTCTGAAATAGAAATTTCTAGAAATCCTCTTCATATTAAAAACATTACTTCCTTCAACTTATAATCAAATATTTGTACATGAACAATAAATAGTTTAAAACACCAACTGAGATAAGGAGAAATAGGATAACCCAGGTGTCATTAAAAATTAAAAAAAACAATTTAAGACCTAACTTCTAGGGAAATATTTTAGAGCATTATATAAGAGAATTGAGAATATTTGCTTTTGAAAATAGCAGTTATATTTCAGGAAAAAGTGAAAAATAGCCAAACCTATGATCAGGATTTTCTTTAATTTCTTTTCATCCATGGAATAATAGCTAAGATCTGTTTTTGTGCAGATTTTAGAGCTGAAATTCTTTGCCATTAAGAGAACAGTTACTATGCATCATTGACCTATAGAAGGTGGCACACTGACTTTTGGCATGATCATCCCCCAAATAATTAAGTGGTTTAAAAGTTTGACTACACTGCTCGGTCCTATGCCATCCCTCACAATTGTTCCATGTTTGAGCCCATTTTTGTAGGCACTGTTGTCAGTCACTGAGAGTCTTACTCTTTCTCTGCCTGTCCACTTTACCAAGATGTCCTCCTCCAGGGACAGGGCTCTCCTGAGAACATGTCCAAAGTTCAAGAAACAAAGTCTCACCACCCTTACCTCTAATGAACCTTCTGGCTGTACTGATTCCAAGACAGATCTGTTTGTTCATTTGGCAGTCCATGGTACTTTCAATATTCTCTGCGGAGATCACAGTTCAAGGGCATCTATTTTACTTTGGTCTTCCTTATTCCATGTACAACTTCCATAAGCAAATTAAGCCATTAAACGTTCCATGGTTTAGGTCAACTGCACCTTAATCCTCAAAGTAACGTCTTTGCTTTTCAACACTTTAAGGAGTCCTTGTGCAGCAGAATTCCCTAACGCATTTGATCTCGATTTGTATTTCCATGAACCTTGATGGTGGATACAAGCAAGATGAAATCCTTGACAACTTCAATCTTTCTCCTTTTATCATGATGTTACCTATTGGTATAGTTGTGAGGATTTTGATTTCCTTCACATTGATAGGTAATCCATACAGAAGATTACCAGCCTTGATCATCTAAAGCAAGTGCTTCAAGTTCTCCTCACTTTCAGTAAGCAAGGGTGTGTCATCTACATATTTCAGGTTGTTAATAAGCTTTCCTCCAGTCCTGATCCTTTGTTTTTCATATAACTCAGCTTCTCAGATTATTTGCTCAGCTTATAAATTGAATAAGTATGAAGTGAGAATTGAACCCTGATGCCCATTCCCTTGTTCTGTTTGCACAACTGCCTCTTGATTCATATGTTCATCCATGAATGGGCACAATGAGTCCTGGAATTCCAGTTCTTCTCAAGACTATCCATAGTTTGTTATGACCCACACAGTTGAATGCTTTTGCATAGTCAATGAAATACAAGTATAACTCCAACTCCTTCTGATATTCTTTGTTTTCAGTTGAGATCAATCTGACATCAACAATGATGTACCTTTTTCCACATCTTCTTTAGGATACCAGATACCAAACCCACTGCTATTGAGTCAATTCCAACTCCTATAACCTTGTATATGGTATTCTGCATCTATAAGTTTTGATGGGAACAGATAGGCTATTTTATCTCCTCCAGAGAGGCTCGTGGGTTTGAACCCCAGGTCTTCTAGTTCACAGCCCAGCACCTTACACACAACACCACCAGGGCTCCTTACACTTTAGGATAAAAGTCATTTACTGATATTTGTAAAATCAACTTATTTAAAATGAACACATGGCTAAAATCTTTCTGGGGAAATCTCTCAATGTTACATTTGTGGAAGTTTGTCAGTGACTCTCCTTTGCTCTTCCTCTTTAACAATTATTCTTCTCTCTTAAACAAACAAGTACATTGCTAACAGAGTTGACGTTTTCCTCTGGGGATGATTGCAGATCAGATTGGACAATAAAGTTTCCATTAGATAGTCAAAGAGTCTACAATAATAGGCTTAGCAGATGTGGGACCTTAGATGAAGACATCTGACTGTGACTGAAGAGTCGTCCTTTAATACCTGACACTTTCATGGTGAGCTCGCGCCAAGACAAATGCGAGCAGAGCTATAGCCTGGAAATTCTTAAATTCATTGTTGGAATTCACAGAAGTATCATTTTTACTTAAAGTAAACATTGGCATGCAAAGCCAATAGTCTGAGTAATCCGGTCTCGAAGTGTAACTTTATTTGTTATGGGGATTTGCTCAGGAAAGAGTAGGGGGAAAATAAGCCCGACCCTTCTTCCAATGCAGAGAGAAAATAGTTGTTTCTGCAACACTGGACCCATTATTTGAGGCCTTGTCAGTGACGCTGCCTCAAGCTTCTTGAACAATTTGTAACTAAAATTTGATTTAATTGTCTCTAGTAAAATGTTCAATTGGCTGAGGCACCCAGGGTGATTATTGTTTGTATCTCTATTAGCAGATGGATATGAAGCTGTATCAGTGAGAACCCCATGCTCCAACCAGGGGTTGAGTCTCAGCAAGTCCCCCATCCCCCACCCCCACACCCCATCTTAGTTGGCTGATCAATCAACTTTCTAGAAGTAGGTGAACTTGATAAGCCATTCACAATCCAGGTGTTAGCCATTCGTGTTCCAAAGTTTAAGGGACCAGTGGACTCTTTAGCATTGTAAAGAAAATTGTTTGAAATGTATATATATGCTTACTGTTGTGGGGTGAAGGGCCCATAACTTTTATAAGATTCTGAGGGAAATCTATGACCTAAAGCTTCGTCCACAGGAAAAGCGTATATGTCCCATTTCCACACTCATTTTGGAATCCTTGAGCCTTGCTGGCACACGGGGTAAGGAGTGGCCTGGGTGCTGGAAGGAAGAAAAGGTGGCCACCTGCTCCTGATGGAAGCCGTTCTACTCAGTCCTGTAGGGTCGTTCTGACACAGAATGGGGATTCCATGGCAGTGGGCTTTGGGGTTGCTGTGGAGTAGATTCCACCCCATATCAACCTTATGTACAAAACAGGGGGAAACACTGCCTGGTCCTGAGCCATGCCCACTAACATTCCTATACTTGAGCCCAGTGTGCAGCCAGCGTCAATCCGAACATGTCTAAAGCACAAGAAAAGCTCCTTCCCTGAAAGGAGCAGTCTGGCCCTATTTCTTCCCAGAGAGATTTTTGTTGTTGTCATTCTTTTGGCAGTCAATATGGCATCTTCCATATCCCTCTCCATCACAGCAATTCAAATGCATTGCTTCTTCTTCGATCTTTCTTAGTCAATTTCTAATTTTCCTGTGCTTTTTGGGTGATTGAATGCCACAACTTGAGTCGGGCTCACCTTAGTCCTCAAAGTAACCTCCCTGCTTTTCAAACCACTAAAGCAGCGGTTCTCAACCTTTGGGTCGCGACCCCTTTGGAGGTCAAATGACCTTTACACAGGTGTCACCCAATTCATAACGGTAACAAAATGACAGTGATGAAGTAGCAACAAAAAAAATTTTATGGTTGGGGCATCACCACAACATGAGGACCTGTATTAAAGGGTTGCGGCAGTAGGAAGGTTGAGAACCACTGCTAAAGAGATCTTGTGAAGTAGATGTACCCAATGAAATGCATAGTGTGATCTCTTGAATGATGCTTCCATGGGCATTGTGATTTTGAGCAAGATTAAATCTATGACATGGTCGATCTTTTCTCCATTTACCAGGATGCTACCTATTAGCCCAGTTGCGAGGACTTGGCTTTTCTTTGCATTGAGTTGCAATCCGTACAGAAGACTACAGTCCTTGATCTTCACCAGCAAGAACCTCACTTCTTGTATCATCTGCAAGGTTGTAAAATCTGCATATTGAAGGTTGTTAATAAGACTTCCTCCAATCTTGATGCGCCATTCTTTGGCATACAGTCCGGCTCCTTCATATAACCAGCTTTTTGGCTTGAGGGTGAAAATTGCTGATATGCTCAGCTGCTAATCGAAAGGAGGCAGGTCAAGCAGACCCAGATCATCTCAAGGTCTGTAGATAGAGACAGTCCTTAAAGGCCCTGTGGAGCACAGTCCCATTCTGACACACATGAGGTTGCTATGCATCAGGCTCATAATGCATGAGTCAGTCAACTTGTCAACTTGATGGCATTTGGTTATCATCATTTTTAGGGGTTCCCCTCCTCTTTCTCCGCACTCTCATGGTAGTCAGCTGCCTGTGGAACAAGTTGAAATGAGAAGCTGCTAACTCCCCTTTATCATTTGTCTTGCCATTGCCTGATTCTCCTCCACTCTCATTCCATTTCTCGACTGCCCCCCAACAACGAGAGCACCTGATATCAGGATTCCCTTTTCTTAAATAGACTCACAATAAAGCACTCCTGAAAGTGCTCTCTACTTGGTTTTACAGAACCGTATTCTTTTATCAATTATTATTATTAGCTGGCATTGCGTCAGTTTGTACAATAGAACAGAACTGTTCTCAGTCTTACGTCATCCTCACGCTCATTGCTATGTTTAAGCGTATTGTTGCTCAGTCTACCCCATTGATGTTTTTCTTCTTTTTCTCTGACCCTCTACTTTACCAAGCATGATGTACTTCTCCAGGGTCTGTTCCTTCCTGCTAACACGTCCAAAGTAAATCATACAAAATCTTACCATCCTCACTTCTAAGACACAATTTGGCTGTAAGTCTTGCAAGACTGATGTATTCATTTTCCAGAACCAAAATGCATGTATTCTTCATTAGTCTTCCATTACCCCCTTAACAATTATTAAAACTTATTTTGTTCTAAAAGGAGCCCTGGTGGCCTGGTGGGTAAGCCTTAAATTGCTAACCTAAAAGCCAGTGGTTCAAACCCACCAATCGCCCAAGGAAGAAAAAACTGACAGTCTGCTTCATTAAGGATTAAAGTCTCAGAACCCTATGAGCCAAGTTTATTCTGTTACATAAAGCCACTATTAGTTGTAATCAACTCCATGGGTAGAGGTTAATATTTTCCTATTTTTTCTGTAATTTCCTAATTTGGAACAATAACTCTAAATTTGCTGATGAGTTATCTAGCTCTTGAATCACTCTTTGAGAGTTTCTTATGGTAGTTTCTCCTTGCCTTTGAACTGTTCCTTATGTCGTTTCTCTTTGCTACGAGTTCGTAACTGTATATCTATTCTAGTTTTGTGATTTTAAGTATCTCCTAAATATCTCCTATTAGACAGATCTCCAGCCCAGATCTGTCCCCTAAAGTTCTTAGTTAAAATTCAGTTGCTCATTGACATATTCACTTAGGTGTCTATTAAACATCACAATATTTGATAACTCCATTCTTCTACTTGGGGGACTAAACAATTAGAAAATTATTGCCGATGGATCCTTTTCATGCAACTCTAATGCTTAGTAGTTTTTCCTTGAAATTACAGCCCAAATCTGACCCTTTCTCCCCCTCCATACCGTCACTACCAAAGCCTGCCTCATCTACCATCATTTCTTAACTGAATTGTGGCCACAGGCTAGGCTCTTAGCTTCTAGCATCACATGCGTTTGGTTTGTTTTTAATAAAACAAGCTAAGTTGTCTAATTAAAATGTGCTGTACTACTCCCCTATTGAAAACAAACCACTGGCTCAAAACCACTCTCCATGTAAAAGCTTGTCATTTCTAAGCCCTTCAAGGCCCTACAACAATGCTCCCAATCCTTCACTCCCTTTCTTATCTCACGTCCAGTCCAACTACTCTGACACTGTATCAGCCATGTTGGAACTGGTCTCATTACTGTTCCTTGAACACTCTAGCCATTGTCATATTTAGACTCGTTGCCTTGTTACTTCCTGTCCCTAACATACTTTTCCATGTGTGATTTACACTACTGCCTTCTTTAGATCTTGACTCAGATTCCCCATTCTTAGTGAGCTTTTTCTGGTTTGCTTACCTAAAATTGAACCAGCTATCAAAATGCCTACGGTATCTATAAGACTGTTTCCTTTTCCTTTAGCAATTGCGCATATTTAATAAGTATTATTTATCTATAAAAGCAATGGTTTTTCTGGACATCCCCTATGGAAGGTTTGTGGGGAGGAGACAAGCCAGTCAGGGTGCAGTATAGCAACGATGAAGCATACAACTTTCCTCTAGTTCTTAAATGCTTCCTCCTCCACCCCGCCCCCCCCACTATCATCATCTCAATTCTACCTTACAAATCTGGCTAGACCAGAGGATGTACACTGGTACAGATAGGAACTGGAAACACAGGGAATCCAGGACAGATGATCCCTTCAGGATCAGTGATGTGAGTGGCGATACTGGGAGGGTACAGGGAGGGTGGGTTGGACAGGGGAACCGATTACAAGGAGCTACATATAACCTCTTCCCTGGGGGTCGGACAACAGAAGACTGGGTGAAGGGAGACATCAGTGCAAGATATGACAAAATAATAATTTATAAATTATCAAGGGTTCATGAGGGAGGGGGGAGTGGTGATGGAGGGGGAAACATGAGGAGCTAATGCCAGGGGCTTAAGTGGAAAGCAAATGTTTTGAGAATGATGAGGGTAACAAATGCACAAGTGTAGAACTGCAGCCAGAGAGTTTCTAAGCTGTAGTCTTTATGGAAGCAGATTGCCAGATCTTTCTCGCGAGAACTTGCTGTGTGGGTTCCAACCTTCGACCTTCGCCAGGGCTCCTTTGTGTAAACCCAGAGGTCCTTTCCAGTCTGAATCATGTCTCTGTCCCAAAGTTGCCTTATAAATAAATGACTGGAGCTGCAAACTTACAGGTAGTCTTCTGGTAAAATAGCATTATAATATCATAGAAGGCATTTCATTGAGGGGCAAGGCTTCTCCTATGAAACCATATATTATCGCCCTCAAAATGCATTTGTAAGACATGCTGAGCTCCTTTCATCAGAGAGAGTAAAACTTAGACACTTATCATCATCTTTAAAAACCAAGGTAACGTTGATCAAAAAGTATCTTGTGCCCTAGGACGATAATAAAGTTCAGAGAAAACGAATTCCAATGCCTGATTTTACATTGAGCTGTTAACCAGAAGGAGAGAGACAGCAGAGAAATATTTATGTTCTCTGCCTTAACATCCCCGTGGGGCAGTTCTCGTCCGTCCTACAGGGTCGCTATGAGTCGGAATCAACTCCAGGGCAGTGAGTTTACTCTCTGAGTTTTGTTTTCCCAGGTGCTGGCAATCCCTCCCGGCTTAACTGGCTTCATGTTTACCCCATCCTTAGATCATTAATAATGACAGTAAATAAAACCCAACCTAGGGAGTTAGTTCTTTTAATCTGACAGCTACTCAAAAAGCAGTCACACCTCAAGATGAAGAAATACTTGAAGCCTGAACTTTCTAAATTTCCCATTTAATAACTGAGCTATTTGGCAGTAAAATTTATTTTTACTTAATTACTAGGGAAGAGCCTTGGCACAGAAGCCCAGGTTCCCCAATCCCCATCAGCCTTGGGCACTGTTTGTTAATGCCACCCACCCTCACCCTGCTGCTCCCACAGCAGGAGTGTAACTTCCCTGAAATAGAGGACACTGCCATGGCTTTTCTGTCTGACTCATTTTACCTTTTCCTAAACA
This sequence comes from Echinops telfairi, assembly GCF_000313985.2. Lineage (NCBI taxonomy): Eukaryota > Metazoa > Chordata > Mammalia > Afrosoricida > Tenrecidae > Echinops > Echinops telfairi. Next base: position 4,741,535 of record NW_022111377.1, read on the forward strand.
TGCTTTTTAACACAAGAAGGACCTTAGGGAGAAAACAGAGAATTTAGGTAATCAGGAAAAAAAAATCATTCATCATCCCACCTCCTGTGAAAATCTGCAGTTATAAACTGAGCATGTGTTTTAATAACTTTTTCTACACATAATGCAAAAACATCTTATAAATATATAACTTATTTACCAGAGTATAGTCCGATATATTATTTTCCCTTTTTATTTGGCAATAATAAACTACAATTTCAAACTCAAAATCCCTGGCATCAAGTCAATGCTGACACAAAAGACAGGTAGAAGTTGTACCCCGGTGGATTTCTAAGACTGTGCTTCGTTATGGGAACAGACAGTCTCACCTTTCTCCCTCAAAGAAGCCCATGGGTTTCAATACCTGACCTTGCAGTTAGCAACCCAATTGATAATCCACCATGCCATCAGGTCTCCTTAAATTATAGATTATAACCACAAAAGAAATACCAGTGATTTTCTCTTAAGAAACTGAGAGTTAGCAATATCATTGAAGCAACACGGGTGCTTCATCCCAGTTCCATTCCCTTGTTTCATCTAGGGATTTAATGTTTATTTTTCCTCCTTACATTGTTTTTCTTTTGTTGCAGTTTTTCTCAATAGAACTATCTAAGCAATGGAGGATTTCTGTTGTTTTGCTTTTCATTTTTAGTGGTACTTTAGTTTTTCATTTTTAGTGGTACTTAGAATTTGCTTTTTGACTTGACAGCGTGTTTTGTTCAGTCTTGATGCATGTAACTAGAGTGATCACAGTGCTTAGATTCTATCTCATTGTTTATGCTTTGGTGACTATGTAAAAGAAGTAGAAGATAAAAAGAGGACATGGCTTTCCCATTATTCTTGTATTTTCTCTAAAGTTCTCCTCATATTTTCGAGTTCTCTTTAAGTATGAATGCTAAGCTGCTTGATAAAATTTCATGATAATTATTTCTTCATATCTCTCTTTACCAGAAAGAGAACCTTTGCCCATTAAATGTGTGCTCCGGGACGTCTTATTTTCCTCGTTACATCCATCTCCCCGTCTCTTCTTGTTTAATTGTATCACTATTTAATATATGTCTCTCATGCTGCTGTTGTCAGGAGCCCTGGCGTCTGCAGTGACCCCCGCATACACTCGAATGCAACACTTCCTCACAATCCTTAAGTTTGAGCCCTTGGCTGCAGCTACTACGTCCGTCTATCTAATTGAGTACCTTCCTCATTTTGTCTGACCCTCCGCTTTACCAACCATGATGTCTTTCTCCAGGGACTGGTCTCTACTGCATGTGGGAGTAATGATATTGTTCTATGATTTGATAATTATACGGAGTCACCTTTCTTTGGAATTGGTACAGATATGGATCTCTTCCAGTCAGTTGGCCAAGTAGCTGTCTTTCAAATTTGCTCACATAGACAAATAACACGTTTATCCAGTGCGTCATCAGCCTGTGGAACAATTTCAATTGGTATCCCATCAATTCCTGGAAGCTTGCTTTTGGCTAATGCTTTCAGTGCAGCTCGAACTTCTTCCTTCAGGACCACTGGTTCTTGTTCACAGACTTCCTCTTGAAATGCTTGAATGCCGACCAGTTCTTTTTGGTCCAATGGCTCTGTATTCTTTCCATCTTCTTTTAATGTTCCTGTATCATCCAAAATATTGCCCATGGAAACTTTCAATCTTGCAACTCAAATGGAATGTTTTCTTCAGTTCTTTCAGTGTGAGCTATGCTAAGTGTGTTCTTTATTTGGGGTTTTCTAACTCTGGGTCTTTGCACATTTTACTATGTCTTATCAAGCTGCCTTTTGAAATTTTCTGTTCAGCTTTTTGACGTCGTCATTTCTTTCATTTACCTTAGCTACTCTACAATTAGATAACAGCTTCAGAGTTTCTTCTGACCGCCACTTTGATATGTTCTCTCTTTCCTGTCTTTTTAATGACCGTTTGCTTTTTCATGAATGATATTTTTAGGGCATCCCACAGCTCATCAGTTCTACTATTATTAGTGTTCAATGCACCAAACCTGTTCTTGAGATGTTCTCGAGATTCAGATGGAATAGACTCAAGCTGTGTTTTGGCCCTGGTGGACTTGTTTTCATTGTCTTCAGCTGCTGTTCCTTCCTCTTGCTTTGCAACTTTTGCATCCTAATTGCCAATAATTATCAATTCATCCTGATTACTTGCTAGATCAATTTCAGACGGAGGAGGCTGGTCATCTTCTTCAATTTCTGCATTGCTAGCTTTAGTGCATACATTTGAATAATAGTTGTACTGGCTGGATTTCCTTCTATGTGGATAGATATTATCCTATCACAGAGAGCATTGTACTTCAAGATTGATCTTGAAATGTTTTCTTTGGTGATGAATGCATTGTCATTCCTCTTGACTCCGTCATTCCCAGCATAGTAAACCATATGATTTTCTGATTCACTATGACCAATATTAGCCCATTTCAGCTCATTAACACCCAGCATGCCAATCATTATATGTTCCAGTTGATTTTGATGACTTCCAAATTTCCTTGATTCATACTTCGTACATCCCAAGTTCAGATGATTCACTGTTATTGCAGCTATTTCTTCTCGCTTTGAATCATGTCCCATGAGCAAATGAAAGTCCCAAAGATTTTATTCCTGCAGGCTTTACTCCCTCCGTGTCATTATGGTTGATTCTACTTTGAGAATACAGCTCTTCCACGGCTCTGTATTGAGTGCCTGCCAATCAGAGGGGCTCATCTTGTTGCAATATCTCTGACGATGTTCTACCTCTATCAAGAGGTTTTCAGTACTTGACAATGTTTTGATTCTATTTATAAGGTTTTCAATAGATAATTCCTCTGATGTGGACAACAAATCCCTTCTTCGTCCTCTGTTCTTTGCAGGGAAGTGCAGAAGAAACCTGCTCATTTTGGGTGTCTGCTGGCATTTCAAATACCAATGACATAACTGCTGGTATCACAGCAATGCACAAGCCACCAGTCTGACAAACTGACAGACAATAGGTGGATGCCTCTTTTGGCTACATAAAACTCTGAGTTTTAGTCCAAACTGCATGGTTTCCTTCCTTTCAGATAGGTTAATTTACCTCGTGTACACTTTTTTGTTGTCTTGTACGGATGTTTCTGTTCTTATTCTGTGAAGACCAGCTTCCTCGGATCCTGTCTGTCTTTTCCTCTTGTTTCCATGGTCCTCGAGTCATTTCTGTCTTAAGGGGCAGCTTGTGTGCAGGGTAGAACCGCTCCATAGCGTGTTCAAGGCTTATCTTTCCAAACAGCCCTGGATGGGATTGAACTGTCGGTATTTCAGGAATTAGTCAAGCACTTAATCATTTGATAAAAATGAATGTAACAATTCAAAGCACTTATCTATTGACTAGGTGATACTTGTTACAGTAGGAAAACGGTGTGTCTCACCATTGTGCCTATAAATAGAGGATATATAGAGAGTCTTGTATATGCAAATACAATTCCATTTTAGTTAATTTCTGACACAATGTTTGGAAAAAAATATGAGAAACAAATTAATGGTTGCATTTCTAGCAGTAATGCAATTTTGTAATTTAAGTTAAATCTCAGCATTCAAAATTTTCACCAATATTGTATTAACTCATGTTATTGTTATTGTTATGAACCCTTTTTACTTACTCATCTATTGTTCTTGATGATCATACTTTGTCTTAATTACCTTTTATTCTTTAAAAAATGTCCAGTAATCCAATCTTTTTCTTAAAAAGAAACAAATGTTATACTCAGTTAAAAATTGATGGTGTTGTTGCACAATTGATTTCAGTAACCTATCCATTCTTCTACTTATTTCTTTTCATTATGAAAAGGTCTGAGCTGCTATTACTATCTCACTCTATGTTTTGTATAATCCTTTTGCTTTTATCCCTCTCTATTTTCTTTGAAGTCACAAAAGTGAATGCAACTTATAATATCCTTCTTGATTAACATACCTTTATATTTTAATGTTATATTAATCTTATCTTTGATTGTAAATTCTTTTATGGGCCTCATATTGTTATTTATTGGTTTGTTTGTGCTAATTTTCCTTGAAGAAAGATAAGTCTTAATCCGTATAATATATGCCTTCTTTATGGGAGGGTAGATGATATTCCTGAGAAATTCTTACCCCTTTCCTCGGGTTTTCTGACAATTTGCTCTCATTTTCGACTGTAGAGATAGTTGGATAATGTATTTTTTAAATCATTTTATTAGGGACTTATACAACTCTTATCACAATCTATACATACATCAATTGTGTAAAGCGCATTTGTACATTCATTGCCAGGATAATGTATTTTTATATTCAAATTAAGTAACCCAGAAAGTCAGTCATCCAGGGAAGATTTTATAAATATATATATATATATATATATATATAATTACATGATGTAGATATATGATACATGATATAGAGATAGATAGATATATAAGGTTTATGATTATGGGTATAATGAGTCTGTTTAAGTATACACAGAAAAATAATATGCATGTAGTCTGCTTGTATACTTCTGCACCAGAGATCAGATTTTTATTTATTCATGATTTAATTGGTTTCTACCCCTGATGTATACACTGATGCTGTCACACTTCTATCCTGGAGCTACTGCAGAATGAGTCAGAGGGTTTCCCGGACCTGAATGCGATTCTGAATGCATCTCCAATACTCCAGCTCAGGTAAGTGCCTGTCAGTAACACAGTGACCCCACCATGTCACTGGGGATTAAAAGGGTTTGTGGATGGCAGAGTTTGGGCTTGGTCTGCTTTTCCTTGAACTCCAATCCTGACTAAGCAATCCCTTAATGATACCATCTGTAGCAGGAAAACAAGATCCAGTTTCAAAAATGCTCTTTTTTTCTCAGCCCAAACCCCAAAGCAACCTTTGTCCTTTTATAATAAAGGATGTGAACAGTTTTCTACAAAAATATTCTCTCTACCAATAATCATTTTTGTTTATATATAATGAATGCTCAATGAATAATTGATGAACTGAGCAATAAAACAATGTCTATAAAATGCAGCCAAAATTTCTTAGAAATCTGTAGTTTGCAAATGAATTTATTCTTTGTATACTGAATATAGACTCGTATAATTTTTTGAAATAAACAAAGATATCATCTAACTTTATCTATACCAACTAAATCAGAAATTGCTTTAAAAATCTGTGATCGGTGGATGTCTCCCTAGTTTTTGTGAGAAAGAAAATACATAGTGATATGAAAAAGTTAATGAAAATTTTGCATTATATTTTAATTCCACTCTACATAACATTTTGAACCTCTCCTAATATGTCTGCTCATGTATTATTATTATACTATATAGCATGTTTTAATATTTTTAAGCTACAATGTGACTTTCTACATTGGCATACATAGTTCTTAACCCTAATATTTCCAGAGCATAAGCTGCATCCTGAATTTATAGTGTTATTCCTTAATATTTTATGATGTATGATGGTAGCACATATTATTTTCTTTTAAAGCAATATTTTATTGTATTTTCAGTGAACGTGTACACAGAAAATTAGGTTCACATTTGATAATTACTAAGCAAATTGTTCAACAGTGACAGTTATATATTTCACAATGTGTCAGTATTGTCTTTAATTGTGGTCTGGTCAGGCTGGTTATAATACTTAATACAATCATTTCCCTGACTTCCTCATCTACCTTAGCTTTAGAGTCACATTACCATCTTGGTCTCATATAGATTTCTTTCTTTTTTCCAGAGCACCATACTCATGGGTTATATATTCTTCTTTTTAAAAAAATCATTTTATTTGGGGCGTGTGCAACTCATCACAATCCATACATACATCCATTGTGTCAAGCACATTTGTGCATTTGTTGCCATCATCATTCTCAAAACATTTGCTTTCCACTTTAGCCCTCCTCATTTTCCCCTCCCTTCATGAACCCTTGATGATTTATGAATTAGTATTATTTTGTCATATCTTACACTGTCCAACCTCTCCCTTTACCCACTTTTCTGTTGTCTATCCCCCAGAGAGGGGGTCACATGTAGATACTTATAATTGGTTCCCCCTTTCCATCACACCCTCTCTCCACCCTCCCAGTATTACCACTCTCACCACTGGTCCTGAAGGGCTCATCTGTCCTGGATTCCCCATGTTTCCAGTTCCTATCTGTGTACAAGCTCTGGTCTAGCCAGATTTGTAAGGTAGGATTGGGATCATGATAGTGTGGGGAGTGGGGGAAGGAATCATTTAGGAACTAGAGGAAAGTTGTATGTTTCATCATTGCTACACTGCACCCTGACTGTCTCGGCTCCTCCCTGAGACCCTTCTGGAAGGGGATGTCCAGTTGCCTACAGATGGGTCTTGGGTCCCCAATCTGCACTCCCTCTCATTCACAATGATTTGTTTTGTTCTTTGATGCCTGATAACTGATCCCTTTGGCACTACCTGAGCACATAGGCTGGTGTGCTTCTTCCATGTGGGCATTGTTGCTTCTGAGCTTGTTTACCTTCAAGCCTTTAAGACCCAAGACGCTATATCTTTTGATAGCCAGGCACCATCAGCTTTCTTCACCACATTTGCTTATTCACCCGGTTTGTCTTCAGTGATCATATCGGGAAAGTGAGCACACAATGATATGATTTTTTGTTCTTTGATGCTTGATTCCTGATCGCTTCGACAAGTACCTTCAGGGAACAGGTTAGGCTCATGTTTTAAAGAGTCTCTCAGATCATGGTTTCCAGAACTTGTCTAGTCTTAACTGATCCAGTAAATCTGGACTTTAAAAAAATAAGAATTTGAGATTTGTTCTTTTTTCTTGCATTATATTGGGTCTTATTATTGTGGTCCAGATATGGAAGATGTGCATGATTTCATACTTAAGGTCTCAAGGTGGATGAGGTCTTGGCTTGTGTAGGTATTAGACCTGTAAACTAATTTATCTTCTACGAATTTGATTTCCTCTTTCTCTTTGGCTCCAGACAGTACAGACCAATGGTTATGTCTTAGGTGGATGCTCACAAGCTTTTAAGAACTGGGCACTTAGGCTGTAGAACATAAACTGTGTGGTTGCAATTGACTGTGTTTTCCCATGTGATGAAACTCCTAAGCCTTCACGCCAGAAAATCATCCTCACAAATTGTTTTGGCTATCTGAGAAGTATCTATAAGAGTGTCCTCTATGAATCTATGTGTGCACACACATATCTATGCATAAATAAACTTAAATCTATGCGCACATACCACCACTTTTCTGTTACTTTGTTATACTGTGGTGAAAGCTATGTCACTGATATTTCAAATGCCAACAGGGTCCCTCAAAGTGAATGGGTTATAACGGGATGATCCAGGCTAAGGACAGCCTACCAAGAAGAAATCAGCTACCTGAGCTGGAGGAAATAGCTGCTAGGAAAGTTATGCATGGCTTGGAAGCATTGTCAGAGACTGAAGGTATAATGAATGGAAGCAGAGATCATTGGAGCTGTTGCCTGGGAATGGGACCTTTGGGTCCAAAGGCCCTTGAAATGTGATTGATATGGAGCTGCTTTCTCAAAGTTGGCCAGGGCCTTCTCCAAATGGAATACATAGAAATCAAATAGACTAAATTTGTGGGAAGAAGCGATGGGAAAGCTCGATCTCAGCAGCTTAACCCAGACCAGGAGCCAACTGTGGACCAGGCGACCATGCAGCTGAAGAACATGAAACCAGTCTACAAGACCCATGTTCAAGAAGACCTCATTTTTGAGAACACCTCAAGAACAGATCTGATGCATTGAACACTAATGACTGGAGACCCGGTGACCTATGAGAGGACATCAAGGCCAGCATACATGAAGAAAGCAAAGGACATTAAAAAGGCAGGAAAGAAAGGATCAGTGTGGATGCTAGACAGGACTCTAAAGAAAATGGAAGAAATGATCACATCAAAGAACTGAAGAGAAAATTTCAAAGGATGACCTGATAAAACAAAGTAAAATATTACGATGAAATGTGCATAGACCTAGAGTTAGAAACCTAAAAGAGAAGAACATGCTAAGCTTGTCTTAATCCAAAGAAAATTCAAGAAAATTTCAAGCTTCAGGTTGCAATATTGAAAGATACTGAGGTAGCATGTTTATTGTGCCAACCTGCCCGATTAACACCTGTGGGGTTAATTGAAGGGCGGAGGGATAAATGGCTCAGTGAGCCTTGCTTTCTAGTTCTTGGGTCTCTTGCTTTCTGATGGTCAGACCAGGTTGAAGATGCCTTATCATTTTCTGCTTCAGCTGGCAAGGTTCACTTCCTGCAAGACATCCCCAAGGAGAAGCCACACAGACCTACCCCGTTGCAGCCCTGAGTGCTGGAGCAGCTGTGTGGGGACTGCCAGTGCTGAGATGCTTACACGTTCACTGACTCAGCTTTCCTCCTACAGTTGCCGTCATAGTGTGTGTTTTTTGAGATGAAGGAGGACTTTGTGCCTTGGTGTTGGACATACGGGCTAATGTTGGACTTGTGGGCTTGGGCAGCACTGGGTTGGGATGTTTTCTTGATGCACACTTAACCTTTATATAAAACTCTCTCCTATACATGAGTTTCTGTGGATTTGTTTCTCTAAAGTATCCAGACTAACACCGATACTATGGGCAATATATTGAATGATGCAAAAGCATTCAAAGATGATAGAAAGAATATAGAATCATTGTGCCAAAAATAGCTGGTCAACATTTGAACTTTTCAAGAAGTAGCATATGAGAAAAAAACCAGTGGTGTTGAAGGAAGAAGTATAAGCTGCACTGAAAGCATTCACGAAAAACAAGGCTCCAGGAATTGATAGAATACTGATTTAAATATTTCAACAAGTTGGTGAAGCACTTGGAGCATTTCTCTGTCTATGGCAGGAAATAGAGAAGGCAATAACTTGGCCAACTGACTGGAAGAGATCCATATTTGAAAAAAATGGGAATTCCAGAACATTTCATGAGGAACTTGCACATAGATCAGGTAACTGTTGTGCAAACAGAACAAGGGAATAGTCCATGGTTTAAAATCAGGAAAGGTGTCCATCAGGGTTGTATCCTGTCACCATATTTAGTCAATCTGTGTGCTAAGCAAATAATCAGAAAAGTTGGAGTCTATGAACAAGAATGAAGCATTAGGATTAGAGGAAGGCTTATTAGCAACCCATGTTATTCAGATGTCACAACTTTACTTGGTGAAAGTGAGGAGGACTTGAAGCACTTGCTGATGAAAGTCAAGGATGGTAGCCTTCAGTATGAATTACAATCCAATATAAATAGGACCAAAATCCTCACAATTGAGTCAATAGGTAACTTCATGATAAGTGGAGAAAAGATTGAAGTTGTCAAATATTTCATTTTGTTTGGTTTTACATTATAAGGTGACCAGATGTCCCTCTTTTGGTGGGACAGTCCTGATTTTTAACAATTTTCCCCCATCCCGCAGCATTTTTTAAAAGTCCCGATTTTTGGAAAAAATGCAAGACAAGCTAGGGTATGCGGTTTTGGGCTGTCATGTGGCTATTTTGCCAGGATATGAGTTTTATCAATGATGTCCCGCTTTACCAATGTTAAAATCTGGTCACCTTATTTTTACAACCAATGTTCATGAATACTGGTCAAGCGATCAAAATGTGTGTTGCATTAGGCCAATCTGTGTTACACAAGACGTCTTTACAATATTGAAAAGCAAGGATGTTATTCTCAGGACTAAGCTGCCCTGACCCAAAACATGGTATTTTCAATTGCCTTTTATGAATGTGGAAATTGTGCATTTCATAAGGAAGACTGAAGAAGAATCAAGGCATTTGGATTATGTTGCTGCAGAAGAATTTTTAAAGTACCATGGGCTGCTCAAAGGACAAACAAATCTGTCTTGGAAAGTGTGGCCAGCTAGATCCTCAGAGATATGGGTAGCAATATTTTGTCTTTCCTATGTTTGGACATGTTGTCAATAGAGACCAGTTCCTGGAGAAGGACACCATGATTAGTAAGATAGCGGGGCGGTGAAAAAGAGGAAGGTGCACATCTTACTGAGATGGGTGCCTGCAACAATGGGCTTAAGCACAGGAACAATTGTGAGGATGGTGTGAGCAGGCCACTGTTTCCCTCAGTTGAGCATAGGATCATTATGGGCCAGAATTGACTAGACAGCACCTAAGCACAATAGGCACATGCCTGCAGACACACACACACACACACACACACCTTCTTTGGGGTAGTGGGTTACGTGTTGGACTGCTAGCCTCAAGGTCAGTAGTTCGAAACCTCCAGCTGCTCCATGTGGACAAGGTGAAGTTCTCTATTCCAATAAAATGTTAGCTTCAGAAACATACAAGGGCAGTTCTACCTTGTTCTGACGGGTCACTGTGCATCAGAATCCACTCAATAGCATGAAGTATTATGCCAAAGGATATATACAGCTATTAAACTAAAACATAAATTCATATTGTCTCATCCAGAATGTTAATCAATATAAAAAAAGCATAAAGTACCAATCTAAAACTATATATGGTGGGCAAAAAATGCATGCATATTCAAAAACATAGTGTGAATTTTTTCTGCAATGCAAATTGATGGTAGAGAAGGAATGGTATAGAATCCAATGTAAACAAAATATACTTCTAAATTTAATTTAAAAACTATCACTTAACTTTGATTTTATGCAAGTAGCAAAGTAAATAAGAATGGGTGTCCATTTAGGAGTGTTACAATTCAAATCAATCTGTTAAGTTTAAACTGTATTTTCTTAATTTTTAATTTTTTAAACATTCATTACACAGATTATCTAGCCAGCTGATAACAAACTGAAGAGATGACAGTGTGAATGAATCAGAGATGTCCAGTGGGACCTCTGAGTTAGTTAAATAAAACTTTTGGAAATTATTTTAGGCCCTTAAGGTAGATTTTGTCATGACTCCCAAGTAATTGAAATTTTCTATGGTTGTTATCGAATTATTAAAATAGCATATTTTTCAGCAAGTAAAATCTTGCTGCCAGGATGTATGACATTTCATGAACCAGCTTTAATTTGTTACACATTGTTCCCAGAAGGTGAGATGAGATTACAGGAACTTGTGTGTAGTGGAGAGATATATTTTACACTTACCACTCTTGGTTCCTTTCTACTAATTCAAATATAATGGCATGATCTTGATTAGTTAATCTTTCTACATCAGCATTTTCAGATGGGACTTCATGAAATTTCCACCACAATTAAAAATGCAATTAAAATGGGTTATCTATATCAAAGTCAATCTTTAATTACTGTTTGATATCTAGATCCTTATTTCATGATAGAACAGATAGAACAACAATTGCTGTGTTCATGCATTCATTATGCCTAGCATAATAATACCAGTCTTTTGAGCCTCATCTCACTTCCTATATGCCCCTTTTTCAGATTATCAAGAGGCCTGCTTCCTTTAACAGCTATTCCTACTTAGTTCTGAGCAAGTCTTTATATGCTTCGGTTTAAAATATGATTATATAAAATTCATCTAATTAATCTAATGCCTTTTGTTTGAAAGGAATGAACTCTTCGATATGAGAGTTGCCCTAGTTCTTTTTCTCTGCTTTGGTATCTATAGCAAACACAGTTAACATTTTGAAAAAGAGTATCCTTGGTGGTAGAACTAACTGCCACATGGAACCCTTCCTTCCAAGTTTTACATCGTTTTCTAAACCATGCCATCTGCATGGGTGAATCTGTGGACAAGAAATTGTAGCCTAATATATTTTTCAGTAATGCTCATATTGGGAAGTGAAGTGAAAATGCATGGAGGTGTAGCTCTGAAATCCAGAGAACCTTTATTTCAATGCTCAAAATCATATATGCATTAAGTAACCAAATGATAGTTCCTAGCTGTGTTAGTCCCAGTAGACTAAAGAAACAAATTCATAGAGACACTCATATGTATGTAAGAAAGAGCTTTATATACAAAAGCATTTGAATATTGAGAAAACATCCCAGCCCAGTCCAGAGCAAGTCCCTAAGTCCGATATTAACCCATGTGTTTGATACTAATCTATAAAGTCCTCTTTAGACTCATGAAACACATGCAATGATGCTGAATGTAGAATGATCACAGGCCAGTGGGTGGGAAGTCTTGTGGATTCCGTGGCCTTGTAAAGCATCTCAGCACTGCCAGGGGTCTCCGTATGGCTTCTCCAGCTCCTAGGACGTGGGCTCTATCAGCGTAGTGCCATGTGTCTTGTCAGCAGAGCGTCTTTCAGGGAATGAGGAGAGAGAGAGTCTCCCACCTCCAAAGAGGTAAATATCAGAATTCCCAGAATCCTCGGGAGAAGGCCATGCTCACAGAGAGGTCTTATTGGCTATACAATGATTGACAGACTAGACTCCACCTCTTCACTCATAATCCTTTCAAATTGACAACAGATTATATAACTACTTAGCCTATTTAAGCTATCTAACCAAACTAGCCTATTTAAGCTTCTATTTCCTCACTGTAAAATAAAGATGACAAAAACAAATACCTTGAAGAATTATTGGGAAATTTACATATAATTTATATGAAGTTCCTTGTACATAGTAGGTATTCAAAAGTTTGTGGCTATTTTTAGTATATCACAAACATTACTACATAACCTTTATGCCTATCAAAGTTACATCTTAGCCTAGAAGTAACACAATCATTATACTATCAAAAAATCTATATTGGTAGATGCTGAGATTAAAGATGTTCAAGTTTTTCAGACTTCTCGATTTGCATTTATACTAGTATTTAGTTACTATTTTAATGCACCTATCCAATATCACATGCTAAGTGCATACCATCTTAAAATTTATTTAAGAATAATCCCAACAGGATATGGCATTACATCAATGTTATTATAAAGTCAGTTAAACTAAAATATCCTTTACCTTCTGGCTACTAAAACTCGAGCCAAGTTACTGATGCAGACAGAGTTATTAAGGGATCAAAATAAATAGTCAACAAATTAGTTAAATATTATCATTGCTTTTAATTAAAGAAGAAGGGCTTTCATCAGGAGAAAAGGCAGAGGAACAATTTCCATACCTGTACCTCAGAAGAAATCCTAACAAACCATGACTGAAAGGAAAGGCCTACTGAACAATGTAGAACTTCTGAGACAAAGTGTTAAAGACAATGCATAAAAAACCACACTAATGTATGAGTGACATAGGATGAGAAAACAACTAAAAGAAAAAATATTTTTTAAAGATTCCATTTCATTGACTCTGACTCACGATGATCCATATGAGTCGCAGCTGGACTGTGCTACCTAGAGTTTTCAATAACTGATTTTTCAGAAGTAGATCTTGAGGACTTTTTTGAGAGGCTTCTGGTTGAGCTCAAGTTATTGTTAAGCGGCTGAATGTGCTAACTATTTGCAAAATCAATGAACCCCGGGAACCCTGTTGATGACCTTAGGTGTCCTTGAGACAGTTCCAATTCATGACGACTTTATGCATAACAGAGCAAAACACAGCGCAATCTTGAACCATTATCCCAACCATTGACGAGTGAATGCATTATTACAGTGACTATGTTAATCTATCTCATGGAAGGCATTACTCTTTTTCATTAATACTCCACTTTACCAAACAGTATTCTTACAAAACCTGTTGGTGACATGTCTAAAGTACATTATGGGGGTGGGGGGGGGGCAGGATTTTAAGACACATAGCAAGATACTCTGTAATATACTCTCCAGACAAAAGCCTTTTAAAAAGGCAATTCCAAAAACCTGACTTTTAAACCTCCCCAAGAGAACAGAAAACTGAACTAGACATTGTTGAACAATTCAGATGGAAGAAACTCATGCAGAGGAGCCCCCCAAAAGGTTTCAGATTCTTGGCTGCCTGGTCAAGATGCTGTAGAGGGACCCCTCCCCTAAGAGAACAGTGGCTCTTTCCCCCCACGTGTGGGGTGCAGCAGCACTGGACAGGGGATGAACATGGTTGAGCCCTCTCCGGGGGAGGGTAAACCTGGTTGAACTCATGCAGAAAGAGCTTGTGTGGGAGAACCTAAATTTCACTGACTTCCTCTAGCCTTGGAATTGAAAACATGCACCCCCCACACACTAGATCCTTGTCACATAGGAATGATTTCAATTGACCTTGGACCCTTCACTGACATTTAGTTCCAATGAAGACACCCTCGTGCAAGCAAGCAACGGTTCTTGAATGCTGTCCTTTCCCTCTCTTTTTTGACTGCTGCTTCAGTTATTAGGCAACTGCAAAGATTAAGGCCTTGGCAGGAAATAGTAGCCAATTTTTGCTATCACCAAATCCCTTTCAGAATAGGGCACTTCCAAACAACCCAGCCACTCTTGAAATGTCAACAACTACAACCAGAGCACGGAGAATAGTATTCATTCCAATACCACCTGACTGAGATAGGGGTAAATATAAAACAACATCACATCTCAGAAACAACAGGGGACTTCACTACACATGTGCAAACAAGAAAGTGTGCCACAAACAAAGAGCCTATGCAAAGATGCAGATATAGATTTTCTGGCATAAAAGGCATTACATTTTCCCATGAAGGCATTTAAAAAAGTGAACTTTAGGTACTTGGAATGGATGGAAGAAAATTTTGACAGAACTATAGGAAAAACAATACACCACTCTCAAAGAAAGATCAAGTGGATTGGAAAAAAAAAACAGGTAGAGAAGAACTAAAAAACACAATTTATCAACTTGGTTTCTCAGACATGTACAGAAATTTTTACCCCACAACACCACAGTATGCCTTCTTTGCTAGTGCATATGGAACATGCTACAGAATAGGCTGTATGTTAGGCCACACATCAGGCATCAATTTTAAAACATCGAGATCCTACAAACCATCTTTTCAGTTCAAAATGCTATAAAATTATAAATCAAAAATAGGAAAATCAAGCAAAATATTCAATTAACATGAAAATTGAACAATGATTTTCTTAATCATTTACTATAGTAATTGAAGAATGTGATTAAAATAAAAAGTATAATTAAAACATTTCTTGAAATAAATGAGAACAAAAATAAAACATAGCAAACCCTTTGGACCCAGAAAAAGCAGTACTGAGAGGGCAATTTATAGCAAATAAATGACAACATGATTAAAGAACAAAGAACTCAAGTGACCATTTTAACTCCAAACCTTCAACAACTGGAATAAGAGCTGCAAGCAAACCCTGAACCACCAGGAAAAAAATCGATAATAAAGACTAGAAATGAAAGAAATGAATTATAAACCAGAAAAACAATAGAAAAATTTCAATGACAAGAAGTAAGCTCTTTGAAAAAATTAGCACAATTGATAAACTACTGACAAATTTAACAAAGGAAAAGGAAAAGAAGCAAATATTAGAAATAAATGAAATTTGGCCATCAAAAAAGAACCAATTTATATAAAATATACAACTGCGTTGTATTATAAAGAACTGTATTGTTTCAAATTTGAAAATATATAATAAAAGGGAAAATTGTAGAAGTATATTACCTACCTAAATTAACATACATTGATATGGAAAACTTCAGCAGACCTATAACACAAGAAGAAATCAATCAGGTCATTTAAAAATCCCAACCAGAAAAAGGATAGCAAGCATGAAGAGATGAATTAACACCAATTCTACACTAGCCCAGAATATAGAAAAGGACAGCACACTATCAAACTCGTTATATGAAGTAAGTGCAATCCTAACACCAAAACTAGGCAGAGACATCAGCAGAACAGAACACTACACACCAATAGCCTTTATGAACATAGAGATTAAAATCTTCGACAAATTTCTCGTCAAAA
This sequence comes from Echinops telfairi, assembly GCF_000313985.2. Classification (NCBI taxonomy): domain Eukaryota; kingdom Metazoa; phylum Chordata; class Mammalia; order Afrosoricida; family Tenrecidae; genus Echinops; species Echinops telfairi. The sequence continues at coordinate 4,757,282 of NW_022111377.1, forward strand.
GAATTCAACAAAACATTAAACAAATACATAATTATCAGTGGGATTTGCACCAGTTATGCAAGGATGGTTCAATACTAGAAAAAATATATAATTCACTATGTAAATAAAACAAAAGAATCGTTATCATATCAATCGATTCATAAAGGGCGTTTGATAAAATTCAACATCCCTTCATGCAAACACTCAATAACTAGGAATAGAGGGGGGACATTTCTCAACATAATAAATGCTACATATGAAATGGATAGCATTTCACTCAATGGAGAGTCATGGAAAGCATTCTCCCTCTGAATGGAAACCAAAAAGAGTTACTTTTTATCACCACTGTTATTTAGTATAGTCCTGGAAATCTTAGTTAAAGGTATCAGACATCAAAAAGAAATTAAAGGCACACAAACTGTCCAAAAATGAAGTAAAACACCGTGTGTTTGCAAGTTACATGCTCTCTTATATAGAAAACCTCAAAGATTCAATAAATAAATTACTGGAATTAATAAAATATTTTGGCAACATGGTAGGGTAAAAGATCAACTTTAGGAATCAGTAGGATTCTATATAAGATGAGATTCTATAAGGATTCTATAAGGAAGAAAACTCTGAAAAGTAAACTTTAAAAGAGTAGCATTTACAAAAACCATCCAAAGATTAAATACTTAGGAATAATTCTAAACTGAGAAAGAAAAGACTTGTACTAAGAAAATTACAAAACATTGCTTCAGAAAACCAAAAAACACTGAAATAGATGGAAGAATGTTCCATGCCCATGAAAAGGAAGACATAATATAGTGAATGTGTCAATATTACCGAAACCAATACACAAATACAATATAATTCTGATTTAATCTCAATACACTTCTTTAAAGAATGGAAAAACTAGCCGAGCTTTATTTGGAAAGAAAAGAAACCACGAATAAGAAAAATACTACTAGAAAACATAAAGTTGGTGGTCTCTCATTTCCCAATTTCAAAACTTACTATAAGGTCAACATAATCAAAATAGCTTTGTATTGGTGCAAGCATTGCTATGTAGATCAATGACTCAGAAAAGAGACCATAGAGATAAAACCAATAAAATGATCAACAGACATCTGATTTTTTGTAAAAAAACCCCACAAAAACTAAGATACATTAAATGGGGAAGATAGTCTTTTCATCAAATGGTGCTTGCAAATGGATTTCCACCTGCAAAAAAAATAAAATAAAATAGGACCCATACTGAATACAATATACAAAAAATGAATTAAGATGAATTAAAGACTGAAATATACACTGTAGAACTCTAAAAGCCATCAGTGAAAAATAGGGACAAACTAAAGTTCCTTAATACAAGGTATAAACATACCACTAAGCATAATGAAAAACACTGGCAATACAGAAAAAATATATAGAGTAATGAGACCACCTAAAATACATTTATGTACATCAAAAGATTTATCAAAAGTATAAAAATATAATCCACAGATTAGGGGGGAAATTGGCAACTATATATTGGATAACTGACAAATCTTGAAAATCTATAGAAAATTGTAACACCTCAATAGGAAAAACACAAATAATCCCATTAAAAATGGGCAGAAAACAGGAATAAACAATTCAGCCAAAATGACATCCAGAAGCTAATACTCATATGAAGAAATTCTTTCTATTGCTAGCCACAAGAGAGATGCAAAGTAAAACAACTATAAGCTACCACCTCACTCCATCACTGTGTTAGTCTGGGTACTTTAGAGAAACAAATCCACAGAAACTCATATGTATAAGATAGAGTTTTATATAAAGGTTTAGTGCACATCAAGAAAACACCCCAATCCAGTGTTGCCCAAGCCCACAAGTCCAACATTAACCCATATGTCCGACACCAATCCCCAAAGTCCTCCTTCATCTCACAAAACACACACTATGATGGCAAATGCAGGAGGAAAGTGAGTCAGTGAGTGTGTAAGCATCTCAGCGCTGGCAGGGGGCTCCTCACCGCTGCTCCAGCACCCAGGGTAGGTCCAATGCAGCTTCTCCTGGGGTATGTCTTGCAGGAAGTGAACCTTGCCAACTGAAGCAGGGAGCTGGCTAAGGTAGCTGCACCCTGGTCGGACGATCACCAAGCAAGAGACCCGAGAACTCGAAAGGTGAGGCTCACCGAGCCATTTATCGCTCCACCCTTTAATTAACCCCACATATGTTTATCAGCCAGGTTGGCACAATAAAGTTTAACTATATCAAGCACTGATTGAAAAAACTATTAAAAACCAAACAAAAATAGAAAACAAATGCTAGAGAGTAAGTGGAGAGATTGGGACTCTTATATCCTGCTGGTGGGATTGCAAAATTGTACAGCCACTATGGAAAACAGTTTATAATTCCCTTAACAATGTTAACAGAAATGCTATATGACATAGCAATCTCTCTACTTAGTATATACCCCAAAGAAATAAAGAATCAAATGCAAACAGATATATGCACAACCATGTGGAAACAATCAAATTCCCATCTTTGCAGAGTGGATGAATAAACTCTGATATATATGTGTGATAGAATATTATGTATCGCTTAAAATTCAATGATAACACTGTCAAACACCTTATGAAATGGACTAATCTGGAAGACATTTTGCTCAGCAAGGTTAGGCAATCCTCTAAAGAGAAATGCTGCAGGAAACCACCATTATAAAAGAAAAACAAGAAAACATTTCACACCCAAAGAA
>NW_022111377.1:4760849-4764114 GCF_000313985.2 Echinops telfairi
CCTGATCTGGGATATGTTTACCTCTGTCTATTCTGATGGAGAGTTTGGCAACATAGAGGATTCTTGGGTTACTGTTATTTTCCTTCAACTTCTGTAAGATTCTAGTCTGTTCTCTCCTCTTCTTCATGGTTTCTGATGATAAGTCTGAGCATTTTCTTATCTGATTACCCTTATAAGTGACTACATTTTTTTTCTCTAGCTGCTGGTGTGATTTTTTTCCCTTGTCCTCAGTGTTGGATAATTTGACTACTATATATCTTGGTGTGTTCTTCTTGGAGTTCAGTCTTGTTGGTGTCTTCTCTGCTTCCTGGACGATTGTCTGATTCTCCTTTATTAAATTGGGGAAATTTTCTTCTAGGAATTCCCTCACTATCTTAACTGTTGATTTTTCCATTATGTCTTGTTTTGGCAACCCAATTATTCCAATATTGTTTCTATTCATGGCATTGCTCGTTGTTCTCAGGTGTCTTCAGCTTCATTGATTTTCTTGTTTTATTGTATTTCACTTTTGTTGAATTCTACTTGGCTATCCTCAGTGTTCCTGATGCCTCTTCCTCTTCCAGCCTGTTGGTTAGGTCTTTTACTATTTCCTTTGCTTCTGTTGCATTTTCCCTTAACTCTTATATTTTCCTTTGGTAAGTACACTCTATCCTCTCTAGTTTTAAATCCTTCTCCTTTATTGATTCCTTCATATCCTGTGTGATTCCAAGCAGCATACTGAAGTGTTCCTTCTGTGTCAGTTCAAAGTCTGCTTCTATATAAGTCACTAGGTTCAGGTCCTCCTCAGACAATGTGTTTTGTTTTTCTGGTTCTTGTAGTGGCTGCTGATGTGGGATATTGACTGTATAGCATTTTGGTGGAGCTTGGGACCATTTTCCAGGGAGTCCAGGAGCCCTGCTTTTTTTTTTTTTTCTTGGAGACTTTTAGGAATTATTCCATGGACTACCTGGAGTCCGCTGCACTGTGGGTTCAAGATGGAGCTGTCTATTAAGAGGGCAACATGGTGGTTCTCTCAGGCAAGATGGGCAGGAAGAGTTCATGCTGAGCAGCTGGCAATCATGGGTTGTAGCAGGTGAAGGAGCTACTCAAGTGCCCTGTGCACATACTGGTTGCACTATCCAATCACTGTCAGCTGTGCCAGCTCTGTCACAAACAGTGAGGGTGGCACTGGGCAGCCCAATAATGTGCAGGCAGACTGGGGTTCACAGGGACCTGGGTGCATAGGGTTATGGGGGATATGTAGTTACTTGGTAATCTGGCAGAAAATAGGTATTATCGATATGTAGGAAGAAGGTTCTAGATGTTGTGGTGGATGGGGTGCATGATGGATATGTTAAAACGATCAGGGTCCCTTATTGATCCTGTAAAATGTCAAAGGGAAAGTGCAGACCTTTAAGTATTTGTGTTTATAGCAAAAAGCCCTTTATAGTAGGTGGCTGCACAACTTCAAGCTCTCCTTTCTTTAAATACAATCCCAACGTAGAGATAGGCTATTATTGTGGGCAACCCTGGGAGGTGGGTCTTCTGTTCAGAAAGTGGTCAGGGTAGGGTCAGTGGGACTCTGTTCACTGCCTACCCTGCTAGGGGTGGGGAAGGAGTCCCCGATTCCTGTGATGGGGAAAGGAGCCCTGTGTTTTCTTTTTCAGATGCTAATGTATATGGGTCTAACAACTATCAGGAGCTAGCTATTCTGTAAGTTCAAATTGTGTCTTTGTCTCCCTGGGGGTGGCTCTCTCCTTTGAAAGCTGAAATTTTACTTTGTTAGTTTCAAGTAGGTTGTGTGTTACTGACATGCAGGTAACAGGTCCCAGAGGTTATCCTGGTTGGGGTAAAGAAGGTGTATAGTGTATGCACCAGGGTCCCTTGTTGACCCTGTGTACTATGTAGGGACATAATGGTTTAGAGGTATCATGTTTTAATGCCTTGTAGTCTTGTGGGGTGTCAGAAAGGGAGTGAAATTCAGACTATGGGGATGCTTTGCTGTCTGATGTGACTCTGAGAGCTGTATTCTTGTGATTGGGTTAGTTATCTTGAGATAATGTCCCTTTGCTGAATTGGGTAAGAGAGGATTGAGATGCTGGAGGTGGCCAAGTGGGGGCCATAGGATGGGATCTATTCCCGTCACCTATCTAAGTAGCCTAGGAGAGTGGAGTATTGCAATGTCTTACTCAGTAGGCCTGTGTCTATAGTGTAGTCTTTGAACAGTTATTCAAAGACTCTTTGCCAAGCCCCAAATTGGTAAATTTGTTGAGACCAGGGACTTTCACTCTTGGTGGCTTTTCCTGTTTTGTTATATTAAAGCATTGTTAATGAACCTTCCTTTTGATGGCTTAGGTTCAAAGGAACATATCCTCAGAATGAACACCTTTTTTTTAATATTAAAGGGCCTTGTATGTGTCCTGGTATTGGGACTGTGCTATGATTAGATTGGCCAGGTGTGGTTGGGGCTCAATGGGTCTGAATTCACCAACTGTACTCCTGGGAGACTCCCAGCTCACTCCTGCACGGCTCTGTAGGCTGTGTTCTGGGGATCAGTGATCTGTTCCGGTAAATAGCCCAGGGACTCTCTGATGGAAACAAATTGGCATCTAATTATCTATTGTTACCCACTTTTGTCAAGCTGAATGATGCTGGGGAGAAGAGAGGGGTGGCCAATGTGGTTGCTCCCCTGCGAGGGGAGGGGAGGTGCAAGTGGACAAGTGGAGAAGGGAGCAGAGAGAGGAATTCTGGTGTAAGCTCTTGTGATTGGATTTTGGAGGCTCTCTCTGCTGGCCTGGGATAATGACTGCCCTTAGACAGCAGTCCGGGGAATTACTGCATAGAAGCAGTTCTTGGATCTCAGGTGCAGGAAGGTGTGATCTGGCAAGGGATTAGGAGAGCCCATGGGCAGATTCAGTGACATTAGAATGCCGCAGCTAGCCTCCTAATCACTCCATGGGCAAAAGTAGCAAGGGGGGATCTGAACCACGGACTCTAGTACACTGGGATTCTATTTCTAGCAGCTGGCCTCCCAATGTTGGCCTCTTTACCTCTTAACTGTCAGATCCAATAACAGGAACACCAGGTGGGCGAATCTACCCGGATGCCATCTTGATTCCTCCCCAATTTTTTGACTTCCACAGGCCTTGATTGTGCATCCAAGTAGAATGATATCCTTGACAATTTCAATTTTTCCTCTGGTTATAATGACTGTGTATAGTAATCCAATTGTGAGAATTTTTGTTTTCTTTTTGTTAAGGTTTAATATATGCTGAAAACTGTAGTA
>NW_022111377.1:4764998-4773110 GCF_000313985.2 Echinops telfairi
TTTTAGAATCCATGACTGTATTTATTCCATCTCACCTTGATGCTTCCTGCAATTTTCAATATGCTGCTCATAGAATATTGTGATTCCAATATTGACACTCATGCCTTACATTTTTCCTTCAGATCTTTCTATTTGAGAAAGGCTGAGCATGTTCTTCTTTTTAAGTGTCACTCTGCAAAGATCATTCTAACAGTTTGCTTTGCTTCTCTAGCTTCATTTTGAAATGCCCTGATCAGTTCTTTTACTTCTAGCTTCTTTTCTATTCTCTTTAGCTACCTTATGTTCAAAAGCAAGTTTCAGAGTCTCTTATGACATGCATTTATATATATTTTTTCTTGTCTTTTTAATGACCTTTTGTTTTCTTCATATAAACCCAAAGAATTACTACTAAGGTTCTGCTTCGTACACACATGGGTTATATCCAAACAAAATGTATTTAAACATGTCTCTGTGGTCAGTGGATGGCTGCTGACATGCCTCAGTAATTCATTTGTCTTAACTTCTGTAGGCTGCTTTCAAAAGAGGACACTTTTGTTCCAGGGGAAATATAAAATATTAAACTTCAAGGGGACATCTTCCCAAACTACTGAAGTTTTACAACGAGTTTATAGGAATGCTACCCCACATGAAACAAGTTTCTAGAAGGATTCAGCATTTTAAGCAAGACCAAGAAGTTTTCAAAGATGAATTCAAGACAGAAACGTGAGCTAAAAATTATGGGGACTGTTGTTGTTTTTTTTAATCTTAAAGAGGTAATGTACATTTTCTTTAAGGACATTGATTGATCCTGGGCACTTATTTGTGGAGAAGTTATTTTTAAAAGAAAGAAAAAAATAGGTGGTAAAATGTCAGGATCTTTCTTCCAATAATTCCTTCCCATCATAACCACACGCAGTTATTCTTTGAGGGTAGCAAGGGCTATCCTATGAGCATTTAACTGTAAAATCAGATTAGCCTACAGTCCTGATTCTATCCTTTCAGGCTTCTTTTACTTCACCTAAGGATGTGAACATTGCTGGTTTAGTGTGGTATAAAACAAAGACAGGAGAATACTTCAGGAAAGGCTTGGAGAGTTAGCAATACTGCCTTCTAAAGCATATGGACTCAGATGGTGGGATTTTTATAAAACAAAATAACGCTTTTTTCTTTTAATAAAGGTTTCTATGATTTTGTAACAATACTTGTGTACTTACCCCTGCATGGTGCCCTTAAACTTATCTCACGCAAAATCTTGTCTTGGCCATCTTCCCTGTTAGCCGTTGAGGACAGCTTGCATCCCTTTTTTTTTTTTTAAAGATAAAGTATATGTTGTTCTTTAGGTAAAAGTTTACCAGACAAATTGATTTTCCATTCAGCACGTCATGTATTTTGTTTGTGACACTGATTTCAGTCCCCACTAGAGTCCTAGTACGGCTCATTGTGACTTGAATATGGAATAAATTAGGGACTACTAGTATGGTCGGGATAAGTTATTAAGTTGTATCATCTACAAAATAATTATCTTGACCTGTTCCAAGTTGACAATAGCTGTAAATGTACAGGTAGGCATCTTCTCTAGATGGAATGGTAGCATTTATGATTTTTCACATTGCAAGTCTCTATAGACAGCTTGGACTTGAATTTAATAAATGATTATCATAGTTGCTATATACCTTTTGTTGTGGGGGAAAATAGAGTTCAGAAGATTATGCTCTTTGTATCATGAATAAATATTTGAGAATGCCTTATAGATGAACATTTTTGTTCACACGCTTTCTTTGGGTATTAAGTATTATAAAAATCCATTCGGTAGATATATTTTATAATTTCACTTAATGCTGTACAAAGATGAAGTTTGATTTTGGGTTTATTGAGGTCATGAAGGAAGTACAGAGGGAATGTTCTTTTGTTATAAAAGACAGAGAGACCCCCTGCCAGCGCTGAGATGCTTACACGTTTACTGATTCAGCTTTCCTCCTGCAGTCAGCATCATTGCATGTGTTTTGAGAGATGGAGGAGGACTTTGTGGATTGGTGCCGGACATATGGACTAATGTTGGACTTATGGGCTTGCACAGCACTAGGTTGGGATGTTTTCTTGATGTGTACTTACCCTTTATATAAAACTCTGTCTTATACATATGCGTTTCTGTGGATTTGTTTCTCTAATGTACCCAGACAAACACAATCACTATGATTGACTCAATGGCAGTGAGTTTTTAGAAGTATACCACCAACAACATAAAAACAAACAATACCACCACATGAATTCCCTATTCCCCTCTAATTTGTCACTTAGGATATTTAATCTACATATAGGATATTTGATAATTATGAATCAAGTTGGAAAAGATTTGAAGATTACATAGTCTTTTTATAACAGTGTAATCTATTTTCTTTATTACCTTCTAATTGCCAAAATTGTTTCTCAATGTTTATGGAAGGAGCAGTCAAGAGATCAAAAGAAGAGATGCATTAGGTAAATCTGCTGTACAAGACCTTTTTAGATTACCAAAGAGCAAGGATATTACTTTGAGGACTAAGGTGTGCCTATCCCTCAATTATGGTCAGAGGGAAATCACTGAAGGCTTATTCCCTGTGTGGATCCTGCAAATTTATTTTGGACTTCCACTGTTATCCATAGCCTTCAGTAAACCAGAATTTCAAAATTTAAGCTCTGGTATTATTTCCTCCTTTGGATTTGGATGATATCATGTATTATTTACTATTATTGGATCACAGATGTTGGTGTGCTTCTTCCATTGGGTACTTAGCTGATGTCACACTTATATGTCTGCTTGTTTGAAAACAAGCCTTTAAGATTCAGACACTTATTTTTTCTGATAGCTGGGCACCATCTAATTCCTTCACCACACTTTACCGTAGCACCAATATCTTTTGTGTTCCCTTCATGGACCTGAGCTATGACCTACGAACTAATTTTTCTTTGATTAGAGCTAGGATTAGGTTGAATTATTGCTCATTTTAAAAGGTAAAAATGTAGAATCAAATATATTTACAGAAAAGAAGCTAAGTCTTAAGATAAGCATAAGTTTTTTATTGGCTTAATAGAACAAACTTACACAATAATTGCCCTCACTCATTCCCTTTATAAAGCCACAATTCTGCCCTGTACTAGTTGTAAACATTAAACACCTAAGCTATCTATTTTCAGATAAATATACTGGGTTAAACATTCCTAAAACCGTTTTAGCTTAGGTTGCACATACTTCCACTGCACTGTTTGGTTACTTCCTAATTTCTCCTACTCTCTCTTTTTGAGTTCTGAGATGATTTAAATCTTTTTTTTAATTCATATACACCTTTATCTTGATTTCTATTCAGTTATCTTTTTTAAATCAATTTATTGGGGCTCATAAAATTCATCACAATACATAGATCAATTGTGTAGAGCACATCTATGTTGTTGCCCTCATCATTCCCAAAATTCACTTGCTTCTTGGGTTCCCAGAATCAGCTCATTTTTCTTTTTTCCCCGCTCCCCCTCCCTTCCTCTGCCCCCCTTCCCCATGCACCCTTGATAATTTATAAATTATTATTATATCTTATATTACACTACCCGGCATCTCCCTTCACTTACCCCTCTGTTGCCCATCCCCCAGAGATGAGGTTATATGTAGCTCCCTGTGATCAATTCCCCCTTTCTACACCCCCCTTCCCTCCTGGTATCTCCACTGCCACCCCTGGTCCTGAGTGGTTCATCTGTCCTAGATTTCCTGTGTTTCCAATTCCCATCTGTACCGCTGTGCATCATCTGGTCTAGCCAGGTCTGCAAGGCAGAATTGGGGTCCTGGTAGTTGGGGGGAGGAAGCGTTTAAGAACTAGAGGAAGGTTGTGGGTTTCATTATTGTTATACTGAACCCTAAGTGACTCATCTCCCCACTACCCCTCTGCAAGGTACGTCCAGTTGTCTAGAGATGGGCATTGGGTCCCCATCACGCGCCACCCTCATTGACGAGGATATCCAAATAACGTATATCCAAGCAAGAAACAATAAGATCATTACCGAGCTCATAAAATGCCTTCTATTCTGACGAAGTTGTTGCCCCCATCATCTTTCCTCTGCAATGTAGCACATGTTCTAGAAAGACAAAACTTCATTCCTAACACGATTCATTTATTGGAGAGAAATCTAAGGCTAACTTTACTATTCATTGAAGTATACCTTTAGCATTATTCGTGCTAACACCATAGACAAACTGGTCTCAAGGTTTGCCTCTATATTTGTATTTGATGATTCTTTACCTTCAGAATAGCCCTATCACTAACTTCCCCATAAATTGGATCACCGTATGGTTATTTTTCCCAATTGTAGGACTTCCGAGTAGGAAAGGGGTGTGCTATTCATAATTCCGCTTGGAGAGTAGTGACAACCTAGGATTATGCCAAATAAAATGGGAATTTTTGTCACTCTACTTTAAATATGTAGATATTAGACAATACAATTTAGACAGCTATGTAGACAGTAGACAATAAAATGTCAAGGGATTTAAATGTGCAGGGCAAATGTGTGCTTTAAATGAAGATATGGGCTCTTTCAGTGGTATAAACAGTTAAGCAATTAGATATTAGTTGAAAGGTGGCAGCTGTAACCCACAAGAGGTGCCTTGATTGACCACTCTGGGGATCTTCATAAAGTCACAACATTGCAAACCTTATGTCAGTTCAGATTCCTGGTAGCCCCGTGTTTATCGTAATTGAACTGTCCTCCATAAAGCTTTCAAAAGTGTAACATTTTGGAAGTCAATTGCCAGGCCTGTCGTGTAAGCAACCTCTCAGTGGGTTATAACCTTTCAGGTAGGAGTAGAGTCACTGAGGCATGCCAAGTGACAATTGCATGACATATATATATAAGGTTTCTAATTGAAGACAGAATATAACTGGATGCTTAAAGGATGTGGTTCGAATATTTTATGTTGTACCAACACATCTTTGAGAATTGTAGGTTCCCATGCAGGTGCAAAAAATTCCAGTGGTCTCTTGCTTCCTTTACTAGTGTCTTTCAGTGGTAATGTCCTTGGGGTTTTCTAGGTGGACCAATACCTCATCTGAGATCTGGGGGAGTCTAATTTCTTTATTTTATATGTACTTTTTATTTTCATCTCTAGCTGCAGCTAACAGCACGATGTTGGATATGCATAGTGGGAACAAACATCCGTGTTACGTCCTTGGTCTCTCGGGAATCTCTCAATCGTTCGCTACTGAATACAATTGAGCCTTGAACAACATGGGTTTGAACTGTTGGGCTCTACTTATACAGAGATTTAAAATCAAACAAAAAATGCTGTGTGATGCGAATCATCTCCTCAAGCAGTTTGCCTCGCAATTCTCACCTATACTTTAAACATAAACTAGTAACTTGAGACCCGCACAAAGTGCTGTGAGTGATGCTGAAAGTTTTCCCAAGAAGCAGAGAGAGGTTATGTTATTACAAGAAAGAGTTGACTTGCCGATAGGTACTGTAGATTGGGGTCTACCGCTGTGGTTGACTGCAACTTCCATGTAAATTAGTCCAGTGCCAGACCATTGTAAAATAATAAAACTACATTGTCTGGTGGTCCCTGCCACTAAGACAGCAGGTAAGGAAAACTTGAACTTCTTTTTAGAAATGCTTGTTAAACCTGCACTGAAAACGCAGCTTTTAAGTGGGTGAAGTTGAGGGTATCAGAAGCCCATGGAGATATTCTATTCTCTTTTAATTCCATTTTTACATGAAGCTTTTGAAGGCACTTCGTACATGTAGCATGCAGAACTTGTGCTAATAGACTGTATTATTGACAAAACTTCTGGTCAACAGTAGGCTGTTAGTAAAGTTTGGGGGGAGGCAAAAAGTTTTGTGTGTGAATTTTTAACTACCCTAGAGTAAGCATCTGTCTCCTCCACATTATCCAAAGGCCAACTGTGTAATGCTAACTATAGTTTTGTTTTGTTTTAGTTTTTAGATGCCCTTCATCAGGTTACAGAAAATCCCTCCACTCCTTTTCTCCTAAAAATGCTTAGAACGAATAGATATATTGTGTTAGTCTGGGAACTTTAAAGAAAAAATTCACAGAAACTGATGTATAAGAGAGAGTTATATATAAAGGGTAAGTGCACATCAGGAAAGCATCCCAACCCAGTGCTTCCCAAGCCCACAAGTCCAACATTAACCCATATGTCTGAAACCAATCCACAAAGTCCTCCTCCATCTCACAAAACACACACTATGATGCTGACTTTAGGAGGAAAGCTGAATCAGTGAATGTGTAAGCATCTCAGTACTGGCAGGGGTCTCCACATGGCTGCTCCAGCACCCAGGGCTGCATCGGGGTAGCTCCATGTGACTTCTCCTTGGGGGTGTCTTGCAGGAAGTGAGCCTTGCCAGCTGAAGCAGGGAATTGGCTAAGGCAGCTGCACCTTGGTCCAACCATCAGAAAGCAAGAAACCTGAGAACTAGGAAGGTGAGGCTAACCAAACCATTTATCATTCTGCCCTTCAATTAATCGGCCAGGTAGGCACAATAAACTATCTCATATATTCTGCATCGATTGGTATGATCATATATTTTTTCCTACTTATCCTGTTAATAGAGTGGGCTATATTGATTGGTTTCCAAATATTGAAACAACCAGCCTTGAACTCCAGGAGTAAATTTAGCTTGGTTATTGTACGTAGTTCTTTTTACATATTGTTCAATTAATTAACAAATTAATTAATTAATTTGTATTTGTTTGGTTTCTGTATTAGGATACTACCTCAGAAATGTTTCATCTGGAAGAGAGTGGGTAAAATTGATGTTAAGTCTTTAAAAAAAAATGTTAGGTAGAATTGTCCAGTAGAACTTTCTGGTAATGTAGTAGAAATTTATTTTGGGGGAGCTCTAAAGTTATAAATTTGTTTACCTTACTAATTAAATGACTATTAAATTATCTATTTCAGTTTCTCATCTTTGGTGAATTGTGGTGGTTCATGTTATATTTTCTAGGAATGGATTCATTTAACATATTCTGTTAAATGTTTGAGTACAGAACAATTTTTGGAATCCCTTTATTAGTGTTTTGAAGTTTGAGAAAGAAAACAATAGATATATGGTTCTACTCTATGGCCATAAGAGTAAACAGAAAATACTATAAAAATACTATAATACTGGATAGAAAAGTCGACAGAAAAATACTATAATACTGGATAGCTGAGAATATATTTAGAACTCAAATTAAACAACAAATATTTACTTCACAAATAATCTATTGGTCCCAAACTCCTAACATCAAATGTTATTTCTAATAGGAAATAGAATGAATATTCATTTGGAAATAAAGAGGTAGGAGTTAAGGAGGTAGGATTTAATTAACCAAACTGGAACATAGCCAGACTCTTCAGCTAACCTCTCTGCTTATTAATAGATAACATTATTTCTGTCCTGCTAAACCTAATGTCAGGAACCGAAAACATCCTTGCTTCTCTTCATCATTGGTAAATAGCCAACATTAAATAGGATATTAAAATGCAAGCATTTCAGATAAAAAAAAAAAGGATTTCTGTAAAAAAGAGACATAGCCACTTTCTCATTGTTACACTATGGACATTTGGAAGCATTGGTGGCCCAGTAGCACTATCACCGTAGAAGAAAGTATACAGTCAAGTAATTTGGTAGCTCCCACAGACTACAGGGGTCATCTCATGTTTCATCACACCTGTTGCCATCACTTTCCCTTCTCGAGTTGCATGCATTTTGAGAGTCTGAGTGGCAAGTATTACATGTTGAGTGGCTAACCACAAGGCCAAATGCACCCGCTGCTCTGTAGCAGAAAGACAAGGCTTGCTATTCCCACACAGAGTTAACGTCGCACAAACCCATGCAGCAGTTCTACCTCATCCTACCGAGTTTCTGTGATTCAGAATCTACTCGATGGCAATGAGTTTGGTTTTATTAATTATGTGTTCAGAATGGGAAGCCCAGGCCACTAATAGAGATCATCTGGGGAGATGTGCCTTGCTCGCTGCTTCCCCCTACACACACAGACTTGATTCCACGAGATGAGTCTGCAAGACTGAGTTAGTTAATTGTGCCAGCCTGGCCGATAATCACATGTGGGGCTGGTTGAAAGGCGGAGGGATAAATGGGTGGTGAAGC
>NW_022111377.1:4773651-4807865 GCF_000313985.2 Echinops telfairi
GCTGTGGATTTGTTTCTCCAAAGTACCTAGACTAATACAAAGACTGATGGTGAAGCCCAGAGAGCAGCTGAGGTGACAGCTCCAGAGACAGGCAGGTCGTCACAGGTAAGACTTTCGTCCCTCAGGTCTCCCGAGCTGACTTTTATTTTTGTCTTCTCAGAGTTGGGTGTCCTTCCTATAATATTGCTAACTGTCCCCAACGGCCTCCCTCCAAAAGCAAAATAAAACTCGAATTTCAGTGTAAATGAATTCAAATGGTTGTCAGTTGCAATTTAAACGTGTGTGTTTTATCACTTACAAAGGGCACACCATTGTTGTGGAGCTGACTCTAGCCCATCGTGACTCCATGTCCGTCAAAGAAGCTGCTGCTCCACGGGGTTTTCAATCCTTGGGTTTAGTAAGCACGTGACTAGACCTCTCTTCCAAGGTGCCTCTGAGTGTGCATATACTTCTAATATTTCAGTTGTGAGCCAAGCAGTGGTTCCACAAAGGGCATAGCAACTGAATAAATAGATGACAATATGTCCATTTATACAATTTCTATAAAAATTGCATACTGCTTCAGTTTTGCCTGCTATGTCATTGCTATCACAAGATTTCAGGGGGAAAATATAATACACTCAAATACCACTCAAAGGTGTCTGATACCTGTTTTGTCCACCTTCTCCATTTGAGTTAATATGAAAGACATTCCAAAAGAGCATGAGTACAATTTATGTATTCATAACTTTAAGTACATGAGACCAAGATGTGTGAGGATTTCTTGGGACCTTTACATGACCTATCATATGTGAAGGCAGAGTGACTTAGTGTCACTTAGCTCCTTAATAAGAAATGTAGCATTTGTGAAAGAGGTATATCCTGAGAATTGGTGAAGGGACATTTTTAAATGAGGTTCTTCTATCCGAGTCTCTGGAACTCCCACCAAATGATTGGGTGGGACGACACAAACAGAGCATGCTAACCGCTCGTAGAGGGGATTGGTCCATTTTCGTTATGATTCGCCTGACGATAAGGATGAGTCATTTTCAAAACAGGAGCAGAGAACGAAATCCGAGGACCTTTGGAAGAACAGCTACCAGGGTAAAACATGGACGATCTCTCTCTGACGTGGTGAAGTTTGAAACCCGAGGCAAAGGCAGCAAGACTATGAGACTGGAGTTGCAGAACAGAAACGATGGGACGATCAGGCACAGAACTGGACTGGCTTCTTAGCCCACAGAAGCAGAGGCCCTGGGGAGGTGGGGCTGAGAGGCTGAGAACTGGAAAGAGAGTTGTCTGTAGACAGAGGAGACATGTTGTTGTGAACCATACTGCTTACTAATGCTGCCTTGTGGTAACCTGTGAACTTTCCTAATAAACCCCTAGACTTGTGAACATGGTCTGTGAGTTATGTGAGGCCATTGTCACAAGCTTTTGAGCCCAGTGTATAAATAGAGTGCCATGGGAGGAATAGTTGGTGGCAGAATAGGTAAAGAAGGGTGGATGGTGGAGGCAAGCCTGATGTCTGCCTCACGAGAATAGGAAAGGGAGCAGAGAGGCAATATGTTCCACCCTTCCTGCCATTTCACACTCCTGGATTTCCTGTGAACAGATTTGTTATAGATTTACCTTGAAGAACAATTTGAATAAGCTTAAGAAAATTCATAGCACGAGGAAAATTTAATTTGGTTTCAGGAAAGTATCATGCAGGTACTCAAGAATTATTTATTCAATACCTTATATCTTACAAACACATCCAGGCGTACTAAAGTCCCTGCAACACTGCCTGAATAACATTTATAATCCAGAGCATAGGTCTCCACATTTATTGAGAGTCTCAGGCTCTTTTCAGGAAAAAAGTACTCAATGCCCCCTGGCAAATAGCATCCTTTGTTGGGTAGCCCAGAGTCCAGATAAAGTATACCAAACCAAACCGAACTCACTGCCAGCAGGTCCATGACCCAGCAAAGCCCTGTGGATTTCGGGGACTAACTGTTTACAGAAATAGAGAGCCCAGCCTTTCCTCTTCGAAGCCGCTGGTAGTATCCAACTACTGACCTTGTGGTCAGTCAGTCCCTGAACACAGACCCCACTGTATCATGCAGGCTTTTCCTTATCGTTTGTAATAGCGAGTCATTTTCCTGAAACATTATAGATGCGCAAGGCATGCTGACAAGTAAATGTTTGTTTATGATGTTGCTGTCAGTTGTCAACAAGTCAGGCCCCTGACTCAAGGTAACCGAATCAGGACAGAACAAAAGACGACTCTGTCCTTCAAATCCTTTAGATCATTTGCAAATCAGACGCTACTGATCCATCAACGTTTCACTGGTTGCCCTGGTGAGTTACATATAGGGCTGCTAACCACAGAGTCAGCAGTTTGAAGTCGCCGTGGATTTTGACTCACATGAAGAATTGCAGTCTAGGAAGCCCCCAGGAGGACATTGCCCTCAGGGTTGCTATGAGTCGGAATAGACTCACTTGTGAGAGAGAAAAGATGATGTTGTCAGTGAAAAAACAAACAAGCAGGAATTCCTAAATCTTCAAGCCATTCACATCAGTTGTTTGTGTCAGAAACCCTGATGGGCTAAGCGTTGCATTCCAAACAGAAGGTTGGCGGCTCACACTCAATAGTTGTTCCTGAAGAGGATGGAGCAGTCAGCTTCAGTAAACACTTAAATCTTGGGGAAACCCTCTGGAGCAGGTCTACTCTGCTTTATAGGTCAGTTGTTGGTTGGAAGGAACTTGATGCCAGTGGGTATGTTATGTGCTATAAGAAGCGTGCTAAGATTTTCTCTGTTAAAGCCAATATCCGGGTCTTGTTTTGTTTTTTTAATTTCTGCATAGTGAGTTGTAATCTAGAATTTACTGAGTAGGTACTTGATAAGCATGACTTAAAATGGTACAAAAGGAAATATAAACCCAGAAGTTTTTAAATGAATAAATCATTTTGTTGGGGGTCTCTTACAGCTCTTACAACAATCCATACATCAATTGTATCAATCACATTTGTACATCTGTTGCCAGAGTCATTTTCAAATCATTTTCTTTCTGCTTGAGCCCTTGGCATCAGCTTTTCTTTTTCCCCTCCCTCTCCCCGCTCTCCCTCTCCTACCTTCCCACCCTCATGGACCCCTGGTACATGGTAAATTATTATTTTCATATCTTACACCTTCCGCTGTCTCCCTTCACCCACATTTCTGTTGTTCGTCCCCCTGTGTGGAGTTCAGGGGAGTGTTCTCCATTTCTCCGCCTCCTCTTCCCACCTTACCCGTACCCTCATGGGTACCCTCATGCCCATTACTGTTCTTAAGGGGTTTACCTGTCCTGCATAAGAACTCTTAAGAGTTCTTATCTGTACCAGTGTTCATGCTCTGGTGTAGCCAGATTTGTAAGGTAGAACTAGATCATGATAGTGGAGGGGAGGAAACATTAAATAACTAGAGGAATGTGTGTCTTCCATCAGAGTTATGCTGCTCCCTGGTTGACTCGTTCCTTCCTTGTGACCCTTATGTGTGGGATGTCCAATTGTCTAAAGATGGGCTTTGGGTCTCTACCTTGAACCCCATCACTTGCATCAACATATTTTTTTTTGTTTTGGGTCTTCTGATGCTGATACCTGATCCCGTCAACACCTCATGATCATCCAGGCTGGTGTGCTTCTACCATGTGGGCTTTGTTGCTGCCCTTCCAGATGAACTAATTGTTTAACTTCAAGCCTTTAAGACCCCAAACCCTATATATTTAAATAGCCTGCCACCATCAGCTTTCCTCACCACATTTGCTTATGCACCCATTTTGACTTCTGTGATTGTATCAGGAAGGTGAGCATCACAGAATGGCAGGTTAATAGAACAAAGTGTTCTTATGTTGAGGGAGTACTTGAGTAGAGACTCAATGCCCATCTGCTACCTTAATACTTAACCTTTAAATATATGTATATAGCTTTATATGCCTATCATCATATATTAGTATATTTGTGATGTGTATGCCTATATTTATACCTGTATAAATACCTTTTGCCTCCTAGTTCTTTCCTCTATTTCCTTTTACTTTATTCCTGTTGCACTATCATGGTTGACCTTTATTCAGCTCTCAGTACTTTCTCTTGGGTACATTGCACTTGACCAACCCCCACACCCGTCCTTCCCAGGCAGTCTACTCCCTCCTTACCATCGATTTTAGATATCATTTTGTTCCACTGTCCCGGGTTTTGTTGGCTCCCCCTCTCCCTTTCTCCAACCTCCTCTCCTATGTCCCTCTGGAGTTTTCGGCCCTGTTATTTTCTCCTCGGGTTTGGTTATCATGCCTATCATGAGAAAAAAGGAAGAAAAAAAAAGCCTATAAATAGTTTCAGGTCTGTCTGCTGACCCTTATGAATGTTTTCCAATAGGAGCTGGTGGAGTGCCAAACCCTGTCCACCAATTCCACAGTCTATTTTGGGGATTCCTCGGGGATTTCATTGCTTTGCGCCCCTTGCTGCTCTGCTGCACTCCCTTTGTGTTTTGCTCCTGTGTTTGGGGGTGGGGGGTATGTGTGTCAGACCAGACACAGTTCCTGCACTGTGTCTCATGTGCTGTCCCCTGAAGCACTGTAGGTCAGTGAGGGGCCATTGCATCTGCTGGGGGCCAGCCCCATGGTCCTCTGTGTGCAGGAATGTTGATGTTGTCCTTGAGGCTTGGTGGGCCGGGTTTTCTCTCTTTCTCTCTCTCTGGGCTGTAGCTTCAATGCTATTCTCTGTAGTGCATTTTTCTGGGGAGGGGGTTGATGTAGCTGGGACTGAGGTCAGCCTCGCAGACGTTCGCTGCTTCATGCCAGTATGTTACCCTCAAGGCTTGGCATACCAGGTTGAGGTCTGGTCTCTTTCTCAATTTCCTGTGGAGATATGAACAATACCCTCCCTGTGTATGGGTTAGTGCCCTGTCCCCCCACTATCCACGTACCACCACCCCCTGCCACCTTTTCCCCCTCCATTAGAGTTGACTGCCACATGCATCCTTGGGATGGGTCTGACCCTGCCAGAGTGCCTGAACCTCGCCCCGGAAATTTATGTGGTTGGTGGCTTTTCCCCTATGTCCCTTGTGCTTTTTAAACTAACCTCACGACTCAGGTTGTAGTTGTCCTCTTGTGTTTGGCTTACTTTGTTAGAATCATTTCCTCCAACTCTTCCCATACGATGATGTGCTTCGTGCACTCATCGCTGTATTTTAGCGATGCGTAGAACTCCGTCGTGTGTATACACCAGAGTTTTTAATCCATTCATCAGTTGAAGGAAATTAAGCTGCTTTGAATTCTTTACAATTGCAAACTGTGCTGCGATGAACATTGGAGTGCACATTGTGGTCGTGGTCTGTTTCTTACATCTTCAGGGTGTATGCCCGATAGGGGGATGGCTTGGTTATATGGTAGCTCAATTTCCATTTGTTTTTGGTATCACCAAATTGATTTCCATAATGGCTGCACATACCTACTGAACCACCAGCAGTGGATACGAGTCCCTAGCTCACCACATCCACTCCAACATTTGTTGTTTTCTGATTTTATGAATTGGGCTATCTTTGAGGGTGCTAGCAAACCCAGATCTTACAGACAAGTAAATATAAGAAATATAGATTCAAGCCTCTAGGAATATACTAATATATAGAGATTAGATTTATAGGAATGGTATTGAATGGCAACAGACATTAGCACACTGCTCTCTTTCTCTACTATGTGTATCAGCTTACATATATTGTTGACATACTTCTATGAAGGAGCCCTGATCTGCATGGTTGGTAGTTTGAAACCACCATTAGCACACTGCTCTCTTTCTCTACTATGTGTATCAGCTTACATATATTTTTGACATACTTCTATGAAGGAGCCCTGATCTGCATGGTTGGTAGTTTGAAACCACCAGCAGCTCCATGGGAGAAAGACTGGATTTTCGACTCCCATAAAGAGTTACCGTCTTGGAAACCCACAGGGGAGTCGCTATGATTCAGCATTAACTTGATGGCAATGAGTGAAGAGATGCTATGTTTCATAGAACTAAACACTTTAGTATATGTAGTGTGGAGGATGGGACCTGGATTCTAAGCTTCCATATCATTTTCTTGGCTAGAGATGCAGAGCAATTTTTTACATTGATCTTCTAACAAATCTGAAGAAATTACTGGCAGTGATGATTTTCTTCCAAAGACTTAACTAAAAAGACTCCCACCAAACTGAAAGAATTATGATGATGAAATATTTCTAGGTCTGAGATGTGACTGTGCTTTGAGGACTTTATTATGAGGAAAATATAATAATAGTGTTTAATAGACAAAAGTAGGAACATCGTATTAACTGCCTACAGGAATAAGGAAAGACCCTACTGAAAAATTCTCATTTTCCTAATTGTTCTCATTCTATACAAACTGGAGCTGCTCTTGGATGTTTGGAGACCAATTTTCACACTGGTGTTTCATGCTAGGGCAGTACATGAGATCCCAATTTGCTCCATTTTTCTTTTTAACGTCTGAATACTTCATAGGGATTTTCAGAAAAAATCTAGCTAATGTGCAGCTATAACTTTTTGTGCAGAACCTGTAAAACCTTTTTCATGCTATGGTCCTGCCCTTGATTGTTGATTTCACAGACTGCTTAACGAGGGTCACGTGGGAAGACAGATACAGTCTAACAGGTTAGAAAAACCAATCACTGCATCGATCAATAAGTCTATTCCTCATGGTTTGGTTGGGCAAACATTGAATGTATACTTTGAAAATACGAAAAACCATGTCTTCATTAACCCCGAATAAAGGTTTGAAATTACTAGTCTCCAAGTTATGGTGTGTTTGATTCCAGACACACCACATATCACTATCTATTTTGGAGTTTGTTTTGTACCTCTTCTCACTAGTCATAGGTATATAAGTTCTAGGGTAAGCCAACAAGTATTGCACAACCACGGTGTTACTGCTTTTTGCCGATGAGTCGATTTGAATTCATGGAGACCCTATTTAAAACAGAAAACAGCACCTGGTCCTGTGCCATCCTCACCATTGTCAACCCACCTTGCTGAGGATCGTTATCTTTTTGTGCTTCTCTAATTTACCAACCATGATCCAGAATGTCATTCTCTAGGATTGTTCTCTTCTGATAGTCCTGCTCTCTTCTAAACTATGTGGGAGAGAGCCTCTCCTTCCTTGCTTCTAAGGAGAATCCTGGTTGTGCTTCTTTTAAGACAGAATAAAAGCTTTCATTAGTCCAAATGAAGCTGTGTTGCTCATCTTCCACCTAGGTCTATACGCGTTTGAAGGCAGTGTTGGCATCTCTTTACCTCCTTCCTGAGGAATTCTCCTCACTTCTATTCACAAGATTGACTCCATAGCAGTAAGTTCATTTGTTTGGTTGTTTTTCTATTTACACCATGTCACAATTGCAGTATTGGCCAACAACCCCCACCCCACCCCCAGGGACAAACATTTTGTACCTTTTCAAGGTGGTTTGAGTTTTAGAAACAAAGAGAGGTCTGGAAAGGCAAGATCAGGGCTAGAGAGTGGATGGGATAAAATTTCTCATTAAACTTTTAATAGGACCGAAGGTTCTGGGTGGGGGTGGGGGAGTGGGGGGTGGCACAGGGGATGGGGAGGAGAGGAAAAAAGAAGGGGGTTGTCAACAAACCCAGGGACAAGGGAACAACCAGTGAAATAAAATCAATGGTGAGGAAGGCGTAGGATGTGTGGTGGGGCTTGATCAAAGGCAATATAGCCAAAAGGAATTACTGAAATCCAAATGAAGGCTGAACATGATAGTGGGACTAGAGGAAAGTAAAAGGAAATTGAGGAAATAACTAGGGGGCAAAGGACATTTATAGAGGTCTAAATACAGGCAAGTACATATGTAAATATATTTATAATGATGGGGAAATAGATCTATGTACATAGATTTATATCTTAAGTATTAAGGTAGCAGATGGATATTGGGTCTTTGCTCAAGTACTCCCTCAATGCAAGAACACTTTCTTCTATTAAACTGCATTCCATGATGCTCACCTTCCTGACATGATCACTGAAGACAAAGTGGGTGCAAGTAAATGTGGTGAAGAAAGCTGATGGTGCCTGGCTATCAAAAGATGTAGCATCTTGGGTCTTAAAGGCTTGAAGATAAACAAGCGGTCAGGTAGCAGGGAAGCAACAAAGTCCACATGGAAGAAGCACACCACCCTGTGTGCTCATGAGGTGTTGATGGGATCAGGTGTCAGGCATCAAAGACCCAGAACAAAAAAATTATATCACTGAGAATGAGGGGGAGGGCAGAGTGGCAACCTAATCCTCATCTGTAGACAATTGGACATCCCCTTACAGAAGGCTCACAGGAAGAGATGAGCCACTCAGGGTCCAGTATAGCACCAATGAAACATCCAACTTTCCTTTTTAATGCTTCCTCCCCCCACCCCCTACCCCCACTATCCTGACCCCAATTTTACCTTACAAATCCAGCTAGACCAGAGAATGTACACTGGTACAGATAAGAGCTGGAAACACAGGGGCTCCAGGACAGATAAACTCCTCAGGACCAATAATGAGAGCAGCAATACCAGGAGTGGAAAGGGAAGGTGTGGGGAGAAAGGGGGAACCAATCACAATGATCTACATAGAACCCCCTCCAAGAGGAACAGACAACAGAAAAGTGGGTGAAGGGAGACAGCAGTCAGTGTAGTACATGAAAAAAAAAAAAAGATAAAGTATCAATGGCTCATGGGGGAGGGAGGGTGGCAGAAAGGGGAAATGAGCTGATACCAAGGGCTTAGGTCGAAAAAAAATGTTGTGAAAATTATGATAGCAACATATGTATAAATGTGCTTGACACCATGGATGTATATATGGATTGTGATAAGAGCTGTAAGAGGCCCAATAAAATGATTTTTTTTAAATTGCTTATTGGCCTTTTGGCTAAGATCAAGTTTAAAAAAAATAACGTAAATGCAAACAAACAAGCAAACAAACTCACGTCAAATCACAAGAAATGACACGAGGAGCATACAGCAGGTTTTTGCTATGTGTCAAAAAGAAAAAAGGAAAGTGCTAGCACCTCTCAAAGGTGACTGAGCACATTGTTGTGATGGGGGGGCAGGGGGATTCTTTGTTGCCACTTTCTTACCTTTTTTCCCCAGCAAAGCAGTTTTCCATTTTCTTAAAATGTTTGCATATGAGACCGTGTGGTCCTTCTGCGGCTTGGAGAAAATCAGTCAATATTACATATTTGGAATCTAAACAGACGGTCACTATCAGCTTGTGAACTGTCGTCTCTGCATTGGGTGTAACTAGTGACAGTATGACCGAGAGAGCTTGTCTGCAATCGTCCACTGACGGCAGGGTCCTGGCTAACCTCGTTTTGTTTGGAATAAGCTCACGTAAGTGGGAACTGACACTGTACTAAAAATACTTTTTGACATTATATCATGCATTAAAATATATTTGTAAGTTTATATAGGATGTTTCCAATGCCCCCAGATAAATAAAGAGGATATTTATAGATGCTGATTAAAAAAAACACAATAATACTATTTTTGTCAAGAATGAGGTATTCCATTTATGTCCAACTGACCTATGATGGAGCCATGAGAATAAAACCTTGTCTTAAAAGTGATTATAATTCTATTACTATTATATGAACTATTATAATCATATTTTATATGAGATTATCATGTAAAATATGATTATAATAATATTTTCATTATGATGCTATTTTTCTTTTAATGTGGACATATTTCCACTTTCTATTATACTCCTTTTCTGAAATGTTGTCTATAAGGTACCACTGCTTAATTAGCTTTGAACTAAATACTGAAAGATATCCAAAACCCCCACCCTCTAAAACGTATTTTTAAAAGATGTTTTTATCCATCATTCTTTGAGGAATCCTGGTGTTGTAGTGGTTATATGTTGGGCTGCTAACCACAAGGTCATCAGTTTGAAACTACCAGCTGATGAACAGAGAAAGGTACGGCTTTCTACTCCCTTATAGAGTTATAGGCTCAGAAACACAAAGGGGCAGTTCTACCCCATCATTGAGGGCTGCTATGAGCCACATTCTATTCAATGGCAGTAAGTCTGTTGCTTAATCCTTCTTAGTTTTCTAGATTGTCGGGAAATGAGTTTAGTTCTCAAGTACACTAGCCTGACATAAGAAAACAATATAATAAATGGCATTTGATCGATCTTCTGTAAAATACAATGTATTTGAAATCTTACTTAGCCACAACAGAATGCCCTGTAATCAATTACAGGTGGGGTTGAACCTATAGATAGAGGACATGACAAGCTGAGTTAATGGCTCACCAAATGATAACCCTGTGGGGAGAAACACAGTCCTGAAGAAAATGTCCAGTTGTTTTGCCGACACTTGCTTCTAGGGCCAGAGCTTCCTATTGCTCAGCCAATCAGCTGCTAGACCATCATTTACGCTTCTGCAATAAAAGACCAATGCAAGACATTTTACTCCTCCATCTCCCAAATCCTACTGATCTTCCTATTTCCATGGTAACCGATTCCTACTGGCATGATCAAGAAGAACCTGATTTGGGATTTTAATTAATTGCTTAGAAATGGAAATGTAACAGGGTCTGGCAGTTCAACTAAGCACATTTTGCAAAGTGAATAAAAATAGAGTTTCTGAAATACTTGAAACTGTTTCAGTGACTGTAGCACATCTTTTGCTAGACACCTTAATTTATTCCATTCCCCAAAATAAATCTGCCAAATGTACTAAGCCATTTTGTCAACACAAATCATTTTGGCAAATACTTTAATCCCTCTTCTAAACACAATTCATTGTAATTTTTAAAAAATCTAACCCATCGGTGTGAACCCACTGAGTCCCCTCTGAAAATACTCCTGAGATATTAGGAGGTTCTGTTTAAAGGAGCTGTCACCCATCTTTTGTAAAAGAGAGCCTATGTTCTTGATGTGTGCTACAGAGTAAATCCCTGGAACTTCAGCATAAGACCATCTCCTACCACTTGTACAGAGGAAAACCTTAGTCATCTTGTGGCACAGAGGTCAAAGGTAAGAGCCTGCACTCTGATGCCAGACTAACTAGATTACATCTTGCCTTCTCTTCTTACTAGGTGGATTTGTCAGTTTCCTAGCCACTCTCGGTCTCTGGCAGATCATATGTAAAACGGGTAGTCCTAGAGTCAACAAACTCAAAACTCACTGCCATCAAGTCATGCCAACTCATAGCCACCCTCTAATAGGGTAGAAGTGCTCCTGCAAGTTTCTGAGACTGTAACTCTTCACCAGAATAGAAAATCCCCTCTTTCTTCCATAGTGCCGATGATGGTTTTGAACTGCTGGCCTTGCAGTTAGCACCCCAACTCTTCATCAAAATGCTACCAAGGTTCCTTAGGAGGACATTCATTAATAAATGGAAAGTCCTTAAAAATGCCTAGAAAGTAGTAAAGATTTCATAAATCGCTAACTCTTGTTATGTATATCTTTTAGTTTATCTACATATAAATTACATTTGGGGGGGAAAGGATGTCTTTGAGTTATGAGGTTGCCAAAAAATGTTGAATACACCATGGAGTTCCAGCTGAAAGAGCAAATCGGTAGTGGAAGAAGGTGAGCCAGAACACTTCGTCTCGTGTGCATGTTATCAAGAAAGCCAAGTGCCTGGAGGAGGACATCATGCTTGTTAAAGGGTCAGCAAACAGAGGAATACCACATGCAAGTACAATTTGGGGGTGGATCATTTTCAAAGGGTGGCAGTTTCATATCCACAGAGGGTTGCCAGCAATTCCAGCTGGATTCAGAAGAGGACCTGGCGCATGGTCAAGGGCCATCCAGAAGAGGAGTACTGTCGTCAATGGGATAAATGGACGCAGTGTCTGCAACAATGGGTTCAACTCTAGCAATGATGAGGGTGGCATAGGCTTGGGCAGTGTTTTCTTCTGTTGTACACAGGGTTTCTATGAGTTGGAACCAACTTCATGTTACCTAACAACAGCCATCGTTCTATGAAAATGCCTGGCCAAGAAAAGGGCCAAGAAAGCCACACCAAGGACAACGTTTTCCATCACAAAAGCATCTGCTGATGCCTCCAGGGGAGCTGCGGTTGTCCATGGAGAATTTAATTGGGAAGCCTTATTCCATCCACCCGAAGCCCTGATTTGCCTCTTCAGACTTGTATTCCCTAAACTCAAGGGACACTTAAAAGGAACACAATTGGATCCCTTGAGCATGCTAGGAATAATGATTTTACGTGGTCTGCATCCAACAGCGCAAAATGCTTCACAGAAGGGCAAGAGATATATATGGAAGCCCTGTCTTACAAAATGTAACCTCGATGGGGGTGATGTCAAGAAACAATGACTTTACTTTTTGATATGTTTATTAAATTAAGCATTCTAAGATTTTGTAGTAGTACTCTTGCCTTACTTTTTTGAAAGATAAAGACAACCCAACGTTTGGTATATAATTGGTAACCCCCCCAGGCCCCCGCAAAAAAAAAGTTGCTTTTTTTTTTTAATGAGTAGCTGAACCTACAAAAGAGAAAAGAAAGGAGAATTTTGATTATCCTCCTCTCCCCTCATTCAAGTATTTATCCGAATGTAACTATATTAGAATAACAAGTGAATAAGGAGTGAAGGTAGTGAATGAATGGAGAGTCTAAGTATTGGGGGCCATAACTCCTCCCCAACAAAGTAATGATGAGCCATCTGTGTTAGTCTGGGTTGACTAAAGGAACAAATCCAGAGACACATATATTTATAAGAAAGAGCTTTATATCAAAGAACAATTGTATATTGAGAAAACATCCTATCCCAGTCCAGAGCAAGTCCAAAAGTCTGATATTATCCCATCTGTCTGATACTAGTCCATAAATTCTTCTTTTGACTCATGCAGCACATGCAGTGATGCTGAATGCAGGGTGATCACAGGCCAGTGGGTAGAAAGGCCTGTGGACCTACAGGCAGGGTCTCCTCCAGCTCTCTGGGTATCTCAACAGCAGGAAGGAAAGGCAGAGAGAGTGGGCCTGACCACACCTCCACTGAGCTATTTATCTCCATCGCACCACTAAATGAGATCATCACGCTGCCACCTGATTGACAGGCTAGACTCCACCGCTTTACTCAAGTTGACAGAAGATTATGTAACTGCCGCACCATCTAATCTCAATTTCCTGAACACTTCCTTAGTAATAAAATGATAGATGTAGTATATGTTCTCCTTTCTGTGTACCTTTTCAAAGAAGTGGTAAAATGGCATGTAATGAACTGAACATATTTTTAAGTGTGGAATTTGATATATTTTTACATATATCTAACACCAAGAAAAGCATCACCACAGAGTAAATGCATCCTTAGGCCACAAGGTATCCTTATACTCATTTGTAATATTTCCTCTCACCATGGTTACCTAGAGGTAACCACTCATCCGTTTTCTGCCACGGTCGATTGGGTTACATTTTCTTTCATTCGGTATAACTGCTCTGCCATGTTGTGGTATATATCAATAATGCATTCCTCTTTATTGTCAAAATCTACAAACGTTGTGGATGTACCACTATTAGTTCATGCATCCACCCCTTGATGGGTTTGGGTTGTTCCAGTAAGGGATAACAAATCCACAACATTGAAATGCCTCTAGGATCTAATATGCCTAAATGTAGCTTTTTAAAGAAACTACCAAATGGTGTTCCGAAATAGTGACATACTTTTTTAAGTAATATTTTAAAATCCTCTAATACCTTTTGGATTTTCTTCCCTTCAAAATATACTCTGTCCAGCCCTGAATCCCACATAATCTATCTATCAAAGACATATAAGAATGCATTTCAATTAACCATATAATTAAGTTTGTTAAATCCCCAAACAAAAGTTAGAGGGAGCTCATTCAAGTCATTGAGGAAAAGGTGTCTTAATCTCTTTAAATTGTCTAATCACCGAAGGTATCTATTTCATCCTGCATGTTTCGGCACCTTCTGTTCTCAAATTGCATAGAAGCACTCTGTGGGTGGACTTTGGCTGCCATCAAACAAATATACCACATCCCAGTTGAATTATTAATGATCAGATTAATTTAACTGTATTATTGTGAGGTAAATATTTTAAAGAAAAAATATTATTGGTTATAGTTAAGGCTTTCTAGTTTAAGTGTTTAATCTTTATGACCAGAAGCTCGAGAAAGTACATTACTAAGAATTTAAAAAAGCAAACCCCAACACCACACTTTGATGCTAAATGTAGGTGATCTTTGGTCTATGGAATTTGGGAAAAACACAAATGTAAGACCCCAAATTCCACCGACAGGAACTGTGAAATGAAAACCCTCTAATGTGAAGTGGCCCACAACCCGGCAGTGATGACTCAGCTCGCTTGCAAAGCAGGCTCGTGGACTTGGCAGGAGCTCAGCGCAGGTTGTTCATCTTTCCCTTTTTTTTTCCCCCCCTTACTTTGTGAGGTTCCTTGCCAGAAGGTGAGCAATGATACTAATGAATGTCAAAGGATGTTGCATCTTCAAAGCCAGGGCACTCCCCTTCAGAGAATGATCCCCAAGCAAAGTGAGGAAAAGTTCCAAGAGATACACCAAGATTTGGGTGTGTGTTTTTACGACCTGCACACACACACACAAAGTTAGTAAGAGGAAAGCAAAAGGAAATATGGCCTTTTGCCTCTGCAGGTGAAAGCAGACTGTTCCCGGAAAGACGGGGCTTTACAACGTGCAGCTACACATTGGTGGAAACCACTGTTTAATGATGAACAATTGAAGCTTGTTGGCTGTTGACACACGATGCATACTGTCCTCATACTCGGCTCCACGGTATTCCCTTTGGCAAGGGCAAATACGTATAATTGCATTACTAGATAATACAATTAAATAAGAAATGAATGATCAAAAAATAAATAAAGCTGCAGAGTCAAGCAGACTTCTCCACATGTTCATGGTTCTGGAAGACACCAGCAGTCATTTTTAATGGCAGTCGTTTTATAGTCTGAAAAATTAAAGTGCATACATGAATTTTCCAAGTGTACCCAAGTCTAAATCAAACCCTGATTAAAATTGTACCAAAAATAAAGCCTTGAAGTAAGATGGTCAATCATGGGTAAGTGGCAAATGTTGAAGAAATAAACTAAGCCACAAGAAGGTGGTCACAAAATAAACATGAGAAATGAGTCATGTGGCATGTCTGGGTGAAACAACAAAAGCCGTGAAGATTTAAAACTATTTTTTAAGGTATAATTTTTGCTAAGAACTATATAAGCAAGGGCTTCTCTGGCAGTATTTTATGTATGTGCTTGCTTATATGTGTGCTCATCTATATGTCTATCTCTACTAAACAACAACAACAACAACAACAGAGCACTGTCATCCAGTCTATTCCTACTCATAAAACCTCTATAGGGCAGCATAGAACTGCTCCTTAGGATTCCCACAAAGAATATAAATCTTTATAGGACCCGACCTCTCATTGTCCTCCTGCAGAGCAGGTGAGGCATTTAAACTGCCAACCTTAAGGCTGGCCCGAGGCATCAAGACTCCCCCATTTGTATTATTTGCACATTGGGATTCAGTTGGCTCACACACGTTCAGTTGAACAGCTACCTGCTTTTTTGTGGAGTTCAGTGTACAGGTTGCTACAATGACACTTGTAATCTGGGTCCTCTCTGAGGTGGGCAGCTGGACAGTCACTAAATGTGGAAATCACAAATTTACATCCCTTCCTCTTTATTCATGTTCGTCTGTGCGACAGTATATTCCAGACACCCAGAGTAATGTTCATTCTGTCCATGGGGGTAAAAAATTCAGTGAAACTATGCTGGTAATATGTATTTATTCATTTAACAAAACTCCTTTTACTTTTGATGAAACGCAACATGTTTTTATTCCCTGCGTTTCTGACTTTAGTAAACAAACATATCACATAAAGAGAAAAGGTGTCAAAGCACCCACGGCTGACACAGTTCCATTCATTTCAGCTTGTGTTATGCCCCAAATTCCCACGAGACGTTATGAGTCAATTATATAATTACTGAAAGTATCTCAGGAGCTGAAAATATTGTCAGAACAATGGTGGTAAGTTCAGCAGAAGTGGAAAGGAGTTTTTCAATGACGAGCATCAATGCATTCAGAAAAGAGAACTCGCCTTGCTTTCTAATCTATCGTACACACTGATTACTGTCTAGTTGGCCTGGCCCTAAAGGAACAGGAACCTAATCCTACACTGAAAATGTAGTTAAGGGTAAATCACATAACTGATGAAGGTTGGATTAAAAGCAAAGAATATTGCAAGTGATGGCGCCAGTCAGGAAGTAACACAGGAACCTTAACAGTATTATAGTTTCCTCAGGTATGAATATTTTTTCATTAATATTTTAAAAATCTTTCTACAATACCGTTTTGTCCTTATTTTATTCATCTTATTTAAGTGTTAATTGTATGAAATACTAAACTACCTTTTGGCATATCTTTTTTTATATACTTACAATGGCCATTAGGGCAGTGAACTGGCTGTCAATTGGTCAATTATTTGCACCCCACCATTGATAACGTGTATTTAGTTCTGCTTCCATTTACCACACCTTTTGCCCTAACTTCCAATGGACAGCAGTGTGCATTATAATCATTAGGATTGTTGTGTTTTTTTCACTCTGCACTTACCTCTCCTCTATAACATAGTTTTGGGTTATATTCCACTCTTTCACCTGTGTAATCTTTGGATTTTTGAAGTTTATTATCCCTTTTTTGCTTGATTTCTTGTAGGGACCATACTTTGGGCCACTGGCCTTTACAGGGAGAGCAAAGGAGAGTGGAGGATAGGGGAAAAACGCAGGGCAAGAGGTGATTGGAAATGGGGAGGAAATGAACACTTCTGGACATTGCCTGAGTCACACACTCTGTGACCAACTGGACATAATTAGTTTAAAAAGTTCACCGTCATCAGGAAATTCTGAATCACAGTGCCTCCTTAGGCAGAGCCCAGTGGGTTTCTGAGCCCGTCAATCTAGCTGGAAGTAGAAAGCCTCATCTTTCACCCTGGGAGCCACCGGTCTCCAACTCTTCACCCTGTGTTACCAGCCCAAAGTGTAACCCCCTGCACTACCAGGGGTCTGTAACTAGCCAAATTGCTGCCTATACATTTCTACTTAAAAGTTCTTACAATCCCAGAGTTTTCTCTCCCTAGAGTTACCGTTTTATCTAACTCTATCATGTCTAGTAAAATACCGTGAGTCTCAATGTAGCTTCATAATTCAGTTATTCAAAAATGTTCTTTAATTTGTGTGCATCCCTCTGCTCCAAAACCGCCTGTTTTGTCTGCCTCCTCCAGAAAATTCTATTGTTTAGCTTGAGGACATTTTCTTTCCCACAGTTTGCATTTCATCTGTGTGTTTTTTCCTCTCCCGACTTTATAGGAAGTCAATAGGTGGGTCTTTTCATTTTAGATGGATTTTAACATATTCTGAGAGAGGTCTATCAGTTCAAAGTATCAGTTTGGTACTTACATTTAGATGGTACATGCTATGATATTTATCTACACTCAACGTGTGTCACTCTTCTATCTCATCTGTTTCTCTTTTGCTTGGATACATCATAAAACAAATTCTGGATAAATCTGAGATCATTAAAGGTGGATGCTTACCCTGTTTTCCTGAAAATAAGACAGTGTCATATTAATTTTTGCTCCCAAAGATGCCCTAGGTCTTATTTTCAGGCGATGTCTTATTTTTCCATGAAGAAGAATATGGCACACATTTATTGTTTTATTGCTTTATTATGAGACCTCGCACTTCCTGTCTGCTCTGGGTGCACTGCGGCCAACAGTGAGCTGCGTAGCCGCCGCTATGGTCCAGAGTCCAGAGTTACGGGAGCTTCGGATGGCCTTATTTTGGGGGAGGTCTTATTTTCAGGGGGATGCCTTATATTTCAGCGAGAGGCAAAACTGTAAGTAGGTCTTATTTTCAGGGGATGTCTTACTTTCGGGGAAACAGGGTATTTAACTGTGCCAGGGGAGAAAAACAAAAATCTCTGCTTTCTATTCCATACCAGCCCCAGAACTGCTGCTGTCCACTCTGGAAGTATGTATCATGCTATGGATTCCTGAGTCTAGAACTTAGCATTAATTTAAAAGTAGAACACCCTGTGACACTGTCTTCAACAGCCTGTATTAACTGACATGATCATTTAGCCTTCGAAGCAAAAAAAAAAAAAAGAAAAGAAAGAAAACATATGCAGTAAGAATTTGGTTATCCTTGGAGTTTAATAACTTAAAATTCTACATACTTTTACAGGATATAAATATGTACTGTCCTTGAGAGCTACGAAACTAGTTTAAGAACTTCCCACAGACTGAGAACAGTTTGTAGAAATGTACCAACTTCTTCTTTATGTAAGATAGGATCTTCTGGTTCAGTGTATGTACTGAATGCCAATTAAAACATCACACAGCTGGAGGGCCTCGCGGTAAAGCGTAAGAGAATGACTGATAGGGAGGTCAAGTAAACTGAACAAAAGGAAGGTAGCCTGTGACAAAGAACAGTCTGCACTATTGACAGCGACCAACCAACTTCCTAAAATAATTACTTTATCAATAGGACTTGTGATAATTAGACTCTTTCCCAAATCTCATAAAGTTTTTCTGATAGTTAACTCCTGAGCAGGAGCAGGTCTTAGGACCAAAACTACAGGCTCTATTCCTATCATGACAATTTCACCAGATGTGTTGGTTTCAGAAAGATATAAGACTCAAGAGAAAATGAAATGACAAAGGTTTTGGGGTGATGAGACTTCTATTTCAAAGGGCAGTAAAACAAAATTCATATTCTACTTAAGAATTTCCAATACAGTCTCTCTTGAAATTATTGGGAAAAAACTATGATCCATCATAGTTTTATTTCCTGATTTTTAACTCAATCATCAGTTATTTTTTGCAAATATACACAGTACAGCATACCTCCATTCCGCCATTTCTGTGTATACAGTTTTCAATGACTGCCTCTTGGGGATTGTGCAACCATTCTTACCCTCCTTTGGCGACTTCCTCCTGCCCCATTAGCATAAACTCACTGCCCACTGTCATTCCTAGCTAACCTTTCCAGGTGCTCTTGTCACTTAGAACCCATATCGATCATCATTAAAAAAGCTTCATGCTGAAGGCAGACAATTTTCACGATTTGGGCTAACCGATTGTTTGGGTTTAAGAAGACTCCAGGGGGTATTGTTGGATTCAAGTTTAATGGTAGTTTTATTTAGTTAGTTATTTTATTAAGTCTTCCAAAGGAGTACATGTACCTTTGGAAAAATCCAGCATCTATGTAAGCAATCGGTCCTTTGTTAATGCAGCTGAGAATAGTGGGTGGGCCTTTTTTTGTTGGTGTTGTTTTTTTCCTTTTTCTTTTCCAGGTGAGAAAATGCAGGCTGAGAAGTGAGCAGCTCAGCGTGCTTCTGGTTGTTTGAGGCTCTTATCCCCGGGGCGGTGTTCTTTTGGCTGGGCGTACCTGTTGACCATGCTGCTTAAAACTGTAATTATTCCAGACAGATTTTTGGCTCAAGTGTTGTTTCAGAGGCTTCATAAATCATACAAATTATTACTGCAATAGAAAACTATAATTACCCACAAACCTTGACATGCCAAAATGTGTATTAATTAGATAAGGTAATAAATACTTTACTGCACATAGCTATAATTATTACCTCAAAAGTGACATATATACATATGCCATCTTGATATTCTGTAGCAAATGATTCAATATAGTGTTCAGTGCATAACAGAATTGTTATCTAATTTGATTAATTAGTGAAAGCATTTGCAAGGCTTTTCCAATGTGAGAAATGATGAAGAACTGTTAAGTTTCAAATTTAATGCAATGATCAAGCAACACTAACAGTATAAATTGTGGAGGGCTTCTCTACAGGGATCACTTGTAAAAGTTTGGTTTCTTAGTTCTGAATATAGGTTTAAATATGAACTCTTAGCTATGATGATTGCATCTAAAACATTTGCTCATTCTACTTCTATGGTAGTATAAAGTTATCTATCATTTTCAAAAATGAGGAAACTGTAGTAGAAATAAACATAATGTATTTAGATAAGCACATTGCATGCATCAATCAGTCCTGAAGTTTCAGTGCAGAAAGAAATTCTAGGCTCATATTTGAAAGAGCACACTCAATTGATGTGCTTTCAGACAAATAGTGTATAATATATTGCTCCGTTAAACTTAGAATGATGTGTAACTTCATACCTATAGAATAATATGGGGCAAAGGAGGCCAATTACATTCAAGTCTATATTCTAGTGTATTCAACCCATTCAATCCATTCCATTGTTTCTTTAATGCAATCTTTTAAATATATATGTAAAATGGATCTTATCATTGATAGGATATATAAATGCATAACACTATCTATATTTGTTTCTCATCTACTATAACTGACATGGTACATTAAAATAAAATGTTCAGGCTGAGGTATAAAAAAGAGCATTAAATTTTGTGGAGGTGAGAGATGTCAGCTTAACTATTACTGGATAACATATGTTAAAAAATACTAATATTAGTAGCTTTCATTTAAGTTGATATATCCTTAAGAAATGTTTAACATGAAGAAATAAAATACACAAAATACTGTATGTTCCTGTTTAGATGATTATCCCCATGAATCATTAAAAATAAATCCAAAGACAATGGACTCACCTGTCCTCGTTTTACTATTATTGAGACATTATTAGGGAGTGCCAGATGAAAGGAAAGCCATAACACTGCAGTGTTATCCCACTGCAGTGCCATCCTAAAATTAATGCTGAAGACAATCTCTCACAGAGACGGTGGATGAAGCGTACCTGTTCGTGTCTTCTGTGCTTCGTCTATTGCACAATGTTTGGCATTGCACCTAACACATACTCCCCACTGCCACGGAGTCAGTTCTGACTCGTGCTGGCCTACAGGTCACCGAATGCTCCATATATTTTTCATGGGTGTCATCTTTACCAGGCCTTTCTTCTGCGGCACCACTGGGTGGATTCATACTGTAACCTGTAGGTTAATTGCTGCTGCCCCCACTGTGTCCCTGACCTTATTCCCACGCCAGCACAAATCACTTGCACCATCAAAGAGGTGCTAGAATGGCATGGTGCTTTACCCACTTAGTAATATTATTATTACACTATGATTTGGGATCAATACAAACAATTCCAAGGTGCTGCTATTTCAGGATGGGCAATGACACCACATAATATTGGGAAACAAATGAGGAAGGCAATATTGAAAGAAAGTTTTGTTCTAAACACTCAAAATGCAGCTGGTATCCTTGGGATTTATTTATTAAAAATGTACTTAGGCCCCTGAGAAAAAGAGCAGGATATTAATAATTAAAAAATCAAACTGTTGTCAACATTACAGCTGATTATTTACATAAAATACTTTATGATGTGTTATGAATTGTGCAACAAGATGAGTCACATGGATTTTTAGAGCATGATGGTGCTGACTACGGCATCGAGGTACCATCCAGAAGAAGCCCATTAGGACCAAACTATTGATGGCTCCCCTTTCTGTTTCTGGACTAGCTCAGGTAAGACCGCTCATACCGGTTCTCCTGTGGAACACAGAAAAGAGGCTAAGTAAAATGCAATTCAGAATTTTAAAATATCAGAAATCTATTAGAATAATAGAAACACAGCAGGCCAGAATCCTAGATCAATCGGGATCCCAGAGGAGTAAATGGAGTGTGGAGGGCATATGTTAATTTGGAAATAAATGTGAACTTCAAAGCGAAACAGAAATAAAATCTCAGCACATACACAATAGGTAATTCTAACACAAGTCATCTCTACATTCAGCTGGAGTTTGAAAAGATCCAGTCTCCAAAAGTTAAAAGAAAAAAACCACAGAAATGAAGCAGCCTCCTGACAGCTACATTTTTTCTTGGAGTAAGAGCATGAGGAGGAAAGGGTGGGAATGTGGTAAATCTACTTTAAATGAAATATGTTTGGGCATCATCGTTGCCAAAGTTAGGCCATTGTAAACGGTGTCTGGAGATTTCAACGTGGGACCTGTTATTAACACTTTGAGCCCTCATATTTATTCTCTCATAAAGAAAAAGAAAAGAAAACTTTTATTCAATCCATCAATGACTGTACTCAATGGTACAGATGGTCTTGGCTCTGCCCACTGCCTGGTCCTGTGGTACCTTCATAACGGATAACACGTTTGAACTCATTGTTGTGGCCACGGTGTCACGAGGTCACTCCGCTATATGGTTAGTTAATTGTTGAAGCCATTCAATGTTCAATATTATAGGACTCAACCAAATGGGGATGCCTCATCCTAGTCTCAGGGGGATCATTTATGTGTAAGGCTCTCAGTTCATTTTTTCCAAGACAAGGCAGTCCTTCAGTGAATAGAGTAAGTGGACACAGATGTCCCTTCCCTTTCCATTAGATTGGACAAGTTTGCTAATTTGGTGGCATTGACCTTCTTGACACGATATATCCTTTGGATTCCTCATTCTCCATCTCACAAGGGTAGCTGTGTCTTTAAGTTAGGTATCTATAGGGACTGATGGGCAAACTAAGTATAATAATAAAATTCACAATCTCAAAAAATAAAAAATAAAAATAAAATTCACAATCTCAGGTGACACAAGGTATGGTGACATTTCCAAATGCATTCGTCATTCGGATATAATTTCATTAGTGGCCAGAGCTTGAATTTGCTACTAGATGATTACTATGATGATATTTAATAAAGGTTTAAAGATGATGTAATAAGTGGGATAT
The DNA here is from genome assembly GCF_000313985.2 of Echinops telfairi. Classification (NCBI taxonomy): domain Eukaryota; kingdom Metazoa; phylum Chordata; class Mammalia; order Afrosoricida; family Tenrecidae; genus Echinops; species Echinops telfairi. Next base: position 4,796,380 of record NW_022111377.1, read on the forward strand.
ATAATATGAGTAAAAGAAAAAGAATTTCATCTTAAAATTCTCTTAAGCAAGGAATTAAACATATGTTCCTTGAGCACATAATCTGCATCAGACACAAAACTAGAGAAAATAGGAGTTATTGCAGAAAATATAAAAAAGGATTTTTTTTCTCAAAAGTAACCACCTATCGGCAATAGATTCCTATCGTGCACATTGGTGTCCTTTTGCCTTCCTGTGGTGGTTGTTGTGAGGGACTTGAGTTGCTGCACACTGCCTGGTCCTGCACCACTTCATGACCGCTGCCGTGTTTGAACTTAGGGCTGTAGTCTCTGTCTCAGTATGTCACTCTGCTAGATGGTCAGTTCATTGTTGAAGTGACATAATGTTTAAATTAAACTTTTCTGTCTGCCTATTTTGACTAGTTGCTGTATTTCCACATCTACAATAGTTCTGGATATTTGACAAATATTTATTGAAATGCAGAAAGCATTAAAAACTGGATGAATCAAATAAAAGCCTTCAGATAATGGAATCTGCTGATAAACCTTTAAAAGCTGTAATATTCTATTAAGGGCATAGAGCAAAAGATCTATGTCACTATTTTAGATTCATCTGATAATGGCTGATAGGGTAATTTTACGATTTCTTATAATGTTAACTCTATATAGTTATCCATTCATAATGTAATAACTGACTGCCAAAATGATTCATTATTTCTGATTGCTAAGATTATCTCTCTCTATATTTAGTTTGTTCGAGTTAAAAGGAAAACAACAAGAGTGGGGAGTGAGAAAGAAGAGAGACATAGGTTGTCATTTAGTTCTATGTGAACTGAAGGGTTTATAGTGAGGACCTGTTGGATGCAATTTCAGTCAGCAAGGATTTTGTGGAGAGATTAGATCAGTTACAAATTGCTAAATCTGATGGCTTAGATAAAAATTTTACCAGAGGCTTTAAAAGAAGTAGAACATGTTTGGGGGAGAAGCAATTGCCTTCTGGAGAGGACGCATAGTATATATTTTTTCCAAGCAAGTAAAACTTGAAGAGATTGTGTAATGAGATCCTCAAATTAGAATGAAATTACTGCATTTTCAGCTGGAATGAGAAAATCATCTTTCTTAGATATTTAGGATATTATTGCCATTATTTGTTTTTAAATGTTTTCCTCTCACACTTGAAGGTAAGCTATTTAGTAAGATAGAAGATATAATGTTGTGCACATTGACTGGTAGAAAGCAAAGTGCATTATACCTTGAAGAGCTTACACAAGTTAATTCAAAAGTGAAAGAACAATGTGTACATATCATATGCAGATGCATACGTGGATTTGGATAAAGATCCTATGCTTTCTAAGTGCCCAGCTACCAGGCTACATCACTAATATGCAAAAAGATTCATCTTATTTAAAGCCTAACAATTTTGCGTCACTATGATTTACTTTTTCATCTATTCTCTTTAGCTTGGAAATAATCTTTGGATCTCTCATTAAACCAAGTGAGAATAAAAGGAGCACATTTCTTTTGGTCCTTCTGAACCCCTCAAGCATTCAATTACACTGTCTTTGGTTCACTCCATTTTGCTGAAATGTCAAAATGGTTGTCTTTTGGAAAGATAACTTCTCCTTGAATTTTTATTGATGTGTGTGTGTGCTTCTTGATACATGGGAAAATAGGACAGAGAGGGCAATGGAAGTTCAAAAAAATCACCTTTCCCTCAAGAGAAACCAACATTGGATGACTGTTGGGAATGAAATGTCATTTAAATTGGACAGTTTGTTTTCAATAAAAAAATACTTTGAATCTTCTGGAAACTGCACAAAACTTCCTATCACATTCCCGAGAGTCAACTTTGGCACTTAAAATATATTTATTGTCATGAAACAAATGTCATTAGCTTTTGCTTGTAAGAAAGCTTTGTAAAAGGTGCATCAATAATAAAGAATGCATTAAAACATTTCATCTGGCAAAATAAATGATCAAATGGGTCTTCCTATCATTAAAAGTGACTAATTGATCCTATTATAAAATTTCAACAATGATTATTACTCAAGAGAGTTTATTAAATGGATCCAGTTTCCTAGAGTAACTCATCCCCAGATACATTTAAGTCATTTGCTGGCTGAAGCCCTTAGGTCAAGAGCCTAGGGCTCTATTGTGTTGTTCCTAATTTTATGATTTATGCAGAACTTAGCACATAGTTTAAATGCATTCAATGAAAGTAATCTAGATATGGACTCGCATTGAACAAAACTCCTATTAGATTTAGATACTCTTAAATAAAAAGAATGTGAATTGCACCTTTAGAGAAACACTAAAGCCACTTTACTGCATCCAAGTGACATGTTCTCCCACATGTCCAGGGAAAATATCAGTAGTTAAATGTAGTGACATACTAATAGTCACATTATTAAACCTAACTGCATTTTCCCCCTCCTTCACATTCTCTTTTCTTTTTCTCCCAATATTCAAATATTTAAGAGTTAAAAAGTAAAGAAAAAATATTACCCTTGATGGTCTACTTCATCTTTGTTTGAATGACTAAATCCTCATTTCTGATTTTGTTTGCCTCATGTTAAAAATTTTCCATTCTTAAGCTAAGGTACTCTATCATTGCAGTAGTTATGATTTTCCACCTAGTTTAATTAAAAAGGGAAGGGGCTTGGTCATTTAAGTCATCAATTCTCTCTGTAGGCTATTGACATTACCTATGCTAAAAGAGAAAATATGTAAGAATAGTTAATATTGTATTTAATGCTAATTGCATGCCCAGTACGAGAGTGACATATTCAAAATATGTCCACTTGTTTCCAGGATGAATGGCCCAGAGATGATCAGACAACGTGTGTTGAAATGAAGGTAAACACAAGCAAGCAGGAAGCAAAGCAGGCCATTCGATCATATAAATGAGCTGATAAGAGCATATGAGACAATCTCTGCTTAACCAGGAAGCTTCTTCTATGCTCCCTACTGACACAAGAACCAATTTCAAAGATGGTCTTACAGGAAATTCTTATTAAAGAGGTTCATCAGGCTAAACAAGCGTAAGGCATAAGGAGCTGTATCCAAGATTAGGAATGACAATCTCTTATTCAACTTGTGCGATTTACAAAAGATGATCAGCAGCAATCTAATTTCACAGGTTCAATCTGTAGGGCTAAGAAACTCTTTTTAAAGAAACTTAATTGTGTAACTATGGCTCCCATTACATATAAAGGTTACTCGGGAACAATTCTGCTTTATCATGGACCTATTTTCTCTCGGTCTTTTCTACCAGGAAACCAACAGACAATATCCCAGTGCGCACACCGCACACCACATTTCAGTTACCTGAGTTTGTAGCAAGCCTCCATGGGGCAGTGTATTGATTGAGCCGAGTTAGTCTTAGCGGGGGTTGCTGTGCGGGTTTTACTGTCTCTGTCTAGATGCCCCTTTCTAGTTGCAGATAGGAAAAGTTGGACCTTTGCAAAATCAGCGGGAGAGAGTCCCACCTGAGGCTGAGGCAGAATGAAATTAAGATGGCGAAATAGCTGCCTTGAGCGTCAATCAGAAATGGTTTCAAAGAGAACGCGTGAACAAGGAAGACAAGCGATTGGAGGCTGTGTCAGACGCATCTGCGTCAGATTCTTTTGGCAAGAGCTGTAACACTCTCCAAAATCAGGTCACAGGGGCTGGCAGTAGTGTCTAATATGGAACGAGGTTTTCAGATCTCTAAACCTCAGAAACAGGAAGAATGCTTACAGTCATAATAAAGATTAATAATTTGATCTGGCTATTATAAATTACTTTTCATCAAAGCGCCCAAAGATTTATCATAATAATGATCTCTTCTTTTTTACTGACTGCATCCGTGTGAAGTAAAGGAAACCTGAAAGAGAAAGAATGAAGACTCAGGGTGGTGTAGTAATTTGCTCAGGAGTACATAATACACGCAGGGGAACAGATCCTGCTGATTCGCGACTAAGTGCTGTACCGAGGAAGGAAAGAGCTTAGTACGGAGAAGAAAACTCGCCCCAGAGTTAAAATTGATGTTCTTTTCCCTAATATTTATGGCCACAACCTACACGCCCAGTGAGTGAACTTACTATTTCTTTTCATTATATGCAGCTCTTAACGCCCTACTTGAAACTGTATCCTTACAAGTGTACATATATCCAACCAATAATCTGGAATAAACAATGGAGCTAGAAAGTACACAAGTGATACTAAAGTCAACAATGAGTGTTTTTATTATTGTTGTTAGGAAAAGCTTGTATCTTATTTTATATATTTATTTTTAACTTTTGTTTAATAATTGGGATTTAAGACATCATTCTATAGTTCAATCACATCCAGCAGAATTGTACAATTGCTACTATAATCAGTTTCCAAACATTCTTTTTCTACCTAGACTCTTTGACATAGTCTCTCTTTAACGCCCCCACCCCCACCCCCACCCTGCCACCAACCACCACTGGACCCCTCTGCCCCTGTAATGCTTATTCTACTTGCCATCTCTATAGGTTCATCAATCCTGGGTTTCATAAACCAAAAAATGCAAAAAATATATAACACAACTTCAAGAGGATGACCCCAATGACATAACACCATTGAGATACACTTTAATATGAACAAACAAAAATCAAACCAAACATAAAAAAACTTTGGAAACCAGATCAGGTTCAGTTTACATCTTAGGTGAGATATGCTAACAAAGTTTTAACTGTTCAAGTTAGATTTTTTTTTTAAAATCATTTCATTGGGGCCTCTTACGGCTCTTATCACAATGCATCCATCCACCCACTGTGTCAAGTACGTTTGGACATATGTTGCCCTCATCATTCTCAAAACATTTTCTTTCTACGTGAGCCTTTGGTCAGCTCATATTTGCCCCCCTGTCACACTCCCTCCCTCATAAACTCTTGATAATTTATAAATTATTATGTTTTTTCTTGTTTTACACTGAGTGCTGTCTCCCTTCACCCACTTTTCTGTTGTCCATCCTCCTGAGAGGGGTTATATGTGAATCATTGTAATCAGTTCCCCCTTTTTTGCCCCACCTGTTCAAGTTAGATTTATGCCTTTGATCTTCTATACTGAACTCTATAATGCACTCTGTTTAGTAACCACTTCCTTCCTAGCCCTCAATTGCGGACAGAGGGCGTTCACTGGATGCTTATTTCTTATGTAATTCCACAAATGATTCTTGGGCTCCCACTGTCATCCATAACCTTCTGCAAACCAGATTCTCACACTTTAGGCTCTGATGTTTATCCCTTCTTTGACTTCGGATTATCTGACTCAGAATCCTTCAGTGGCTGATGATGGTGTGCTTCTTCCATGTGGACTTAGTTGACATCTCACTTAGATGGCTGCTTGTTTGGAGACAAGCCTTTAAGACCCCAAGACACTATTTTATCTAATAGACAGGCACCATCCAGTTTCTTCACCAGGTGCTATAGTACCTATCTCCTCTGTATTTCTTTCCTGAGGGTGAATATCGAGCAGGACCACGACATAAGAGCTAATTGTCCTTAAGTTGGAGATAGGATTTAGTGTAAGCCCCAAACCCAATCCTGGATCTATGTTGTGTGTGTGTGTGTGTGTGTGTGTGTGTGTGTGTGTTTTGGGGAGTGGGGGTTCTTTTAATTTATTATTACTTGGGAGTTAATACAAATGTCATGTCATTCCATGGTTCAATCATATCTCAAGTAGCATTGTACCCTTGCTTCCATAATCAGTTTCCAAACATGCCTTTTCTTCCTAGATTCCTTGACCTTGTCTCCCTTTTACTCCCTCACTCTCCCACCCCCAACCCTTGTTCTATTTACTATCCCTAGAGGTTCATCAATGCTGGTTTTCACTTACAGAAAACCAGAAGAAACTGTACCATAACTTCAAGAAGGTAACTCTCAATGGCCTAGCACCTCTGTGATACACCCTAATATGAACAAACACCAAATGATACACGGGAACCGTGACAGGGTTGTCAGAATAATACATATCTTAATACAGCATATATGGCATTGATGTAACAAGACCTTATTTGTCTGCCTGCCAAGAGTTCACCACATTTGGTCCAGCTGTCTTCTGCTTCCTCAGACATCAGCTATTTTCTGACTTAAGTCTTCAAGTCCAATTCACACAGAGTTTCCAAATAGGATCTCACTGGCGCAGCTCTGGAAATAATCTGTGCACATTGAAGACCAGGATTCAGTGTCCCAGCGCACCACGGCACCGGCCTGGTCCGCAGGACGGACTCAGAAGCCTTCCTCAGCGTGGTCCATCTGGTGCGCACCACCCAAGGCAACCCCCAAGGTCGCCCCGAACCTTTTCAGTCATTTTTCCCCACCACTGGAAGTCAGTCCTCACTCTCTTCTTACCAGCGGATAAGCATCTAGGCTGCCTCCCTGGCTCCTCTCCTGCGCTGTTTTTCAGGCACATCCCTGCTCCCACTGAGAGGGCTGTCCGCCTGTCGGGGTGTGGGGGAGGGACCTCCTCAAAGACTTACATGTCAGCTCCCTTGAGACACTCTCCCCACCCAGCCTTGAGCATTTGTTCTGGCTGATGGAAAGAAGGCATTTAGAAACCCCAAACCTCACGAATCACCCATCAAAACACAAACGTGAAAGTAGCGACCATAGAATTTAGGAACTTGGTATTTGTTGTTGTTCATTTTGTTACTTCCAACTCATAGCAGCCCTGTGTATCACAGAATAGAACACTGCCCAGTCCGGCAAAAATTGTTACTTTAGAGCCCACTGTGCCGAGACATCGCTTTAAGGGCTTTTCTCTTTTCCTTTGCTTGACCCGACATAATGCCTTTCCCTGGGGACTGGTTCCTCTTCACAACTTATCCAAGAGAAGACGTCAGCATGCTGGCTTCAAGGAGCATTCTGGCTGTCCTTCTTCCAAGACAGACATCCATTCTTTGACTGTCCGTGGCATATTGGACAGTCTCTGCAAACACCAAATTCAATGCACCGATTCTTCTTTGGTCTTTCATTTTTCATTCACCGGCTTGAGCTTGCATGTGATGCCATTAAAAAGACCATAGTTCGTAGCAGGTGCACCTTCCGCAAAGTGCTTCCTTTGCTGGTTAGCACGTCAAGGGATTTTTTTGCAACACAGTTTCCTAGTAGAAAATGACTTTTATCAAATGACGAAGGATAAATGATTAGTAATGGAACAAACCAGCACCATGTGCCTCGCTGTCATGTCCTGAGAACAACACAGTGCAGCATCTGTGGTCTTTCTAGTCCCGGAAAGGAGGGAGGGAAAATTTAAATGTAAAACTAATTAGGTACATGTAAATTAAGATACAGTGTACAAAATGACAGATCTACTTTTTTTTAATATCTAAGTGGAAAATAACAATGATAGGCTAAGAAACTGTTTGGGGATTAAATGAGATTAAAGATATAAAATACTGTATGCTATGTGAGGCCTTGGATTGAATACTGTAAAGAATAATGTGAAAATATAAAAAATTAAATATAAATGGAAGGATATCTTTATTGTATTAATGTTCAATGTTCTGATTTTTATGAAAATTCTCTTGATTTTAGGAAATATATGTTAAAGTATTTGAGGTAAAAAGTACACGTTAAAGGACAAAAAATGCAAATTTGTCATTTGTTATAATATCATTTTTATCTTATTTTTGATGGTTTATTAAGAAGTTGCTTTAAAAACTGGGCCAAAGGAGTATAGAAATTTTATGTATATAAATATAAAAATATACGTGTATTTTTTGCAAATTTCCAAAACGTTTGAAATTTATCATAATAAAAGGTATAATTTTTAAAAATAAACTTTTATTCTACACCATTTCTTAGGTTTTGTCTGTTTTTTTTTCTGTATTTCTCTACTGTCATATTTACATTCTACCTAGAAACTTCCTTACTCAACTATAAATACTTTCTAAATTTTGAAAAGTAATCTGTCATCTTCAAAACGATAAACTCATTGATGAGAGAGGGCATCAAAAATGTCCATGGAAAAGGAAATGAAAAGAAGGTAGAATTATTCCACAAACATTTTGATGTCTCCTCATATATATAAATTACATTACCTTAAATGTTTATTAGTAACCGGGAGTCTAATGAAGATCTCCTAGATTTGATACATTCAAGAAATAATTATCAAGCCTCTTCTATGCCAGGAGCTCTTCTAGACAATGGGATATATTAGTGACAAAACACATAGAATGCTCTTTGCTACTGGACTTTAAGAAGCATTTACCTGTAACGGGAGGAAGATGTTGAATAAGTGGCTAATAGCCATACTGAACAATTGTTTCTTCTACTATGAAGCTGAAATACCTGGGCAATTTCAGGCTATAATTAATGAATATGGTTATTCAATATCTCACAGGAAAATCCTGAGTAAAAGAAGTAACATACAGAACAGAATTACGCATTGTCATAGACTCTGGTCTAGAGAAGTTCTGTAGCCATGAAGATTGGATGAGCTACTGAAAACTATTGGCCTGAGATAATTTATAAAGATGCAACCAAAAATATTCCCTGAAATCTCCTTAAAAATCGAGCAATAATGTAATTTAACTAGCTTTTTTAAAAAAGAAGTCTTTCTTGAGGATTATGATCTTTTAAGACTATATGAGATCAAAGGGGCAACAAGAACAAAGAAGATTAGATAAGAACTTTAGGGAGCAGAGAGATTATGCAAATCAGATTGGAACAACTCATCAAGGGAGGGTGAGAAAGGTGGCAGAACGCAAAGATTGTAATCAGTGTCACTAAGTGAACATGTAGAAATGGTTGAATGGCTGGGTGTTTTGTTGTGGCTATTTTCAACAACAAAGTTAATAAAAGAAACAGAAAACTAAACTCGCGTTTTGGGATACCTTTGATATCAAATTCCTCATTCAAACAAAAACTGTACATGGGACCGAGATCAAAAAAGTTTTTTTCTGAAGCCAATACTCATGTTTTTCAACTTCCAAAAGTAATACCGAGTAGCTGAGTTAATAGTCTACATTGATGTCTCTACTTTACCACCTGTGCATCTCTTGATCCAAGAGCTTTCTGTCAAGTAGCAGTTCGTGTTTTATATTTTCTCCATTCTCTAAGAAGGATTAGTTTGATTGTTAAAGTTTGTAAGTGGTGTTTGGCCCTGGTTCCTATTCTTTCTTCAAACATGAAGATATATTGAACTGCACCAGAACAAAAGACCATATAGCTTTATAAGCTTCTCTTTTTCACCAGCTCAACCCTCTGTACATAATCTGAAGTAATTTAGAGCAGAGGTGATTTCTGTATTTCAAAATATAGTTGAAAAAAGATCACTTCTTAATACATATAAGAACACAACATAGCATTCTTCTCTGACAAGATGATATTCTAAATTGTTCCTTAATAGCCTGTATTAGTTGGGGTACTTTAAAGAAACAAATCCACAGAGTCTTATGTATAAGACAGAGTTTTAGATAGAGTAAGTGCACATCAAGAAAACATCCCAACCCAGTGCTGCCCAAGCCCACAAATCCAACATTAATCCATATGTCCGACACCAGTCCACAAAGTCCTCCTCCATCTCACACAGCATATATTATGATGCCAACTGCAGGAGGAAAGCTGAATCAGCGAATGTGTAAACATCTCAGCGCTGGCAGGGGTCTCCACAGGGCTTCTCCAGTACCCAGGGCTGCATCGGGGTAGCTCCATGTGGCTTCTCCTTGGGGATATCTTGCAGGAAGTGAGCCTTGCCAGGTGAAGCAGGAACTGGTGAAGGAAGCTACACCCTGGTCTGACCATCAGAAAGCAAGAGACCCAAGAACCAGAAAGGCAAGTCTCACTGAGCCATTTATCCCTCCACCCTTCAATTAACCCCACATGTGTTTATAGGCCAGGTTGGCATAATAAACTAACTACCTCATAGTCTTTATTGAAAAGTGTTAATACTGATATGACCTCATAAAATTGATGAATTTTAAATAAAAATTTAATTAAGTGTTTACAAATCCACACTTGAATTTGATGTTGTCATTATTTAAAATTATATATTCAACTTACAGTCACTATTTAAGCTAACTTCTGAACATTTATCTGGATATGGAACATGGTTTGCTAAAGAAATATCATGAGGAAGCAAATTGAATTGCACTTTGTATAATATGAAAAGTTGTATAATTTCCTTTATATTATTTCTCATACAAAGTATTAAAAATGCTTACATATGTAGACAATTAAAATAGAATACCATTCTGACCTACCAGCTATATTTATAATTGCCTTCAAAGATTCATAAACATTTGTGCCAAGAATAATATTCAGAATACTAATTGATCTGATCATGTAATATATATTTTTCAGGTCCTATATATGCCATGAACTTTCCTAAATACAAAGAAGAGAACAAACTATGTGTAGTATCCTATTTTCATGAGAATTAGTGGAGTGATTATCTGAAAAATTCTTTAAACACTTTGTTGAGTATTAGGTGAAAGTTTACATAGGAAATTAGTTCCTCAATCAATATTTCACCTGAAAACTGTTCTGCTACATTGGATGCAATCCCCACGTATCACAATCTCCCCAGAAATGTGTCCACCCTATGTTCCCCATTTCCATTCATCCAGTTTCCTTGTCCCTCACTGACTTTTCATCTTTGGTTTTAGACAAATTTTCCTTTGGGTCTTGTATAGTTCATTGTTCTAAGAAGCACCCTCTTCCGGTTGTGGCTGTTTGCCTTAAGAGACACATCTATTGCTTAGCTGAAAGATGACCTCAGAGAGAGTCTTCGGTTTCAAGGAGAAGATTGTCTTGGGCCAATAGTCTCAGGAGGTTCACTAGTTTCTTTATAAACCAGTAACTGGTTTGTTTGTTAAAAATAGCTTTGATTTTGTTCTAAATGTTTAACACAATCTATCTGGGACCTTCTGCTGCTGTCTTTGCCAGAGTGATTGATAGTGGTTGCCAGGAACCCTCTATTCTTGGGTCTCTGGCTGAGGTTCATCTTTAATCCTGATTTTCAGAAGGAACGTGACCAAGCTGCCAGTGACAGAAGAAAAGGAATGTTCTGGGGGACAAAACTGAAAGAGGAGAGTCAAAACAAGAGTCAAACATAACACCTCAGGACAACTTAAAGTTAAAATAGGCAGGGAGTAAGCGGAATAAAGGGGGAGAAGAAGAAAACTGTTCTACAAATGTGCCATCTTTATTAAATAAATAAATAGTATCCTTTGAAAAGGTGTACTTTTTATCCTCACCTCTCAGGCTCTCTCCTAATCCATGGGATCCTCCATTTGGTTTTCTATTTTTTTCAACGATAAGGGACACCAAAAGCATTTCGCAGTGGTAAAGAGCTCTTGAATGATTCAAAAGAGTTAAGTGGTAGGTAGAGAACCATTTTCTGATAGTTGCTGTAAGTTCCTTACTCTCACAGTTTAGAAAATTAAGAAGTATAACTGATTTTTCTATGTTTAGAGGTATTATATTGGATATTTGAGGGCACTTGAGATAGTTTATTGTGCCAGCCTGGCTGATAAACGCAGGTGGGATTGACTGA
>NW_022111377.1:4810470-4813390 GCF_000313985.2 Echinops telfairi
AAGACACCCTAGATCCACCACTCGTAAGTGAGATGGCAGAAATTGGAATGCTTGTGTGGTTTCCAAATCTGCAAATTTAACACATATACTTCCTAAAGCAGATCTACCACAATGTTATACACAGTAACCATATATTGCGCACCATAATTATTACTTATGGGAGATTTCCAGGGTGGTTTTTTTTTCTCTCTTCATTTATTCTTAGCAGTTTATGGCAGTTTTACTCGAAGTTAGCTTTGAGGAAGCCTGCTATCATCGACTGAAAAGAGAAGATACTGAAGTTTCACTTAACTTGCACCTTCTCTGTTTGTCTCCAATCTTTATTCAACCAGCAGTTATAATTGAAGAACTAGAAATGGCTAGCTATCCTTCCTGCAAGCAATAGAGGGAATGGTGGGGGCATTTTTCTGTCGTCTGAGAAGCAACACCTTTGATAGACTGTGTCTATCAGATTTACTTTAGAGAAGGAATGACATTCAAAATTGCCTTGAAGCCAATGATTTTGAAATTTGGTTTGTGTTTAAGTTATGCTCATACGAAAATAAGAGTGCCATCCAAAGGCCAAACACGCAATGAGTTCCTGAAAATTCACCATCGCTTCTTAACATGTTACCATAAGTTAGTGTAATTATTTTGGATGTCTGCAGCATTGCCTGGAAATAAGGATTCAGTACACCATATGTATTTATTCATTTGTACAATACGTATTTGCTAAGCATCTTTTTGCAAGATGCTAGGGCTACAGTGATGAACAAGTGCCTCTATGAGCTCCTAGTACTGTAACTGAGGGGGGGGGGTGGCGAAGTGAAAGGCAGAGGAAATAAAAGACCACGCAGTCGCAGTTAAACAAAATAAGAACCAGGGAAGCAAAATCCCAGGATACGAGAGGGTTAGAGAGTGCCGCTCTGAGTTACTCCAAAGCTCTCAAACAGTCCAGAGATATCTGGGAAATCTTTAGGGAGTTGGCCAATCTTGAGCACAGCCTTGGCAGACAAGGAGAAGAATAGATGAATAAGTCTGGGATGATGACGGTTGGCTTTAGTGACATAGGCAATTAATTAAGAGTTGTCATCTTGCATTTGAAATTAATATTTATTAAATACTTGTGGATAGCATTTATTGAATACCATCTCTATAATATCCACTGAATAAGTATTAATTGATGTATCATTTCTGATAGGTGTGTGGACAGTCACTGCAGCTTCTACAATTTTCTCTCATAAAAATCAAGACTGACTGCCTTTATTAAAAATAATATTGTAAATACTTGAAGTTTACTCTATGTTGAAATTCCTGTCATGGCCATGCACCTCATAAATTATTAATTAGTTGTGGTAGAAGATATATTATCTACAAAATAATAGTTTATGAGGACAATCTATTCCATCTGATTCCACTCTGCTTCTTTTGACATAGAAAAGGAAAATACAAGAGAGCCACCACAACTGAATGACAAGAAATTATAAATCTTGGGAGTTACCTGATCCAAAGAAAGTCAAGAATAGAAAAGGAAAGTCAAATATATATATAATCACATTTTGATTTATTCTACAAGTCAACCAATCATTTATCAAGTCTTGCTCTCATAGCTTATATTCTAATAAATGATATGAGAGCTTGGGAGTAAGCGAAGTAAATCATATAATTAGCTAGTATGTTTGAAAATCACATTTTAAAGACAAAACTATAGAAGAATGCTGGTAGTGCAAGGAAATATAATTCTGAAATAGAATGATCAGAACAAATCTTAATAAGATTTGGGGGAGTTACAAGGATGTTAGTGATGAGGCATCAGAGATAAGAGTATTTTAAGCAGGTGAAAGAGCTAGTGTAAAGACACTAACACAATGTCCACCTACCTTACTTGAGGAATCACAAGGATCCCCTTGTAACTAGAGAAGAAAGGGGCAGTGATATAATGAAGTCAAGGAGACAATATAAGACCCAAACAGGGAAGTCTTGTGAGATGCTGAAAAGAAGTTGACATCTATTCTGAATCTTGTAGACAGCCCATTCAGGGTTTGGAAAGAAGTGATGACTTGTTATGACTTGTGGTTTGACGAAGCTCAGACCACTATCTTAATACTTACATAGACTATAAAAGCTGCAACTCAGAAGCAAGCAACCCGGTAAGGAACTATTATATTTTACAGGTAAAAGAAGCTACTTGCAAGAACTTGGGTGACAGCAGGGATATCAGAAAGACACATTTAGATTACAGAATAACTTTGAAGGTAGAGCAACAGGTGTGTCAACTTGCAGGAAAGTTCATAAATCTATGCTTGTGGGCAAATGGGCTCCAGTAGCTCACGGGAAGTCCTCTTCAGAAAGTGTCAGGTGCAAGGGAACTGTCAGAAACAAAATAGAAACAGGTATGAACAGTCAAAGGGGCAAGCAGAGATTTGATGGTGCCGCAAACGCAATACACAACATCAAATATCAAAAAGATAACCGACTTTAAAGTTCTAGCACTCAGGAAAGTGGTCTGAATTAGGGTTGTAAACGTCAAAGGTTTCACCAAATAGTTGCTACAGAAAACAGCAGGTCTAGATGATTGCATCAAAAGAATTAGTATCAATGGAAGATAGAAGTGGGCCAAAAATTAACCCTACAAAAGTATTAAAAGGTCAAGAACAAAAGAGGATATCAGTCAATTAGGCTGAAATCATAGTGTCAGGGAGGTGATAAAAAACAAACAAACTGGAAGTCATAGCATCATATAAGCAAAATTATTTTTAAAAATGTACTAAGGAAGGTGTGTTGTTGAAAGGCAAGAAATATGGAAATTAAAGGTCATTAAGTTTAGAAACAGAAAGGTAACCAGTGCTCTTGATCTGAAAGGGTACAATATAGTGCTATGGGTGAAATTCTTCTTGGAGTGGGCTTTAGGGAGATTTGAAAGAGATCAATAAGATACAGT
>NW_022111377.1:4817825-4824845 GCF_000313985.2 Echinops telfairi
GCTGCCTTCCCACCACGTGACCCCAGAAATGTCCTCTGTCACAGTCTGATCCAGTAAGGGGACAGCATGACACTTGCTGTTGTCAGTTGCCCAGTACTCTCTGTGTCCCATTAGCTCCCCGCAGGGACATCATCCTCCAGGCCTGGTGTGCCAGCATGGGGTCCTGTCTGGCTCTCTATTTCTCTCCCTCCCTCCTGGCTTGTCTCCATGTGGGTGTGGGGTGCTAATCCCTCTCCCCAACCTGTAGGTTCAGTTCAGCTCTCTGCCACACCCACTTCCAGGGAGGGGGTCAGTTTGGCTCTGGTTGAGGCCAGCCCTCTCTCTGTTCATGCATTCTTCCATGTGGCCACACTGTCCTCATGGTTTGGTGCATGATGGTAGGGTCTGCATGCCCACACCCAATGCTGTGGAGACAAGACCAGTACTCTCCCCCTGGGTGGATTAGTGCCCTGCTCACTCCGTCATCATTTCGTTTTCACCTCCCCATTTTTTCTCTCCCCCTCCCTTATTTTCCCATTTTTGTGTCGGACCAACATGTACCTCCTTGGGTTTGGTCCAACCTCCTCCCGATTCCCTGTATCTCAACCCAAACGTTATGATATAGGTGGCTTCTCTTCTCTGCCTACTGTGCTGATTACACTTACCTCAGGGGGCTCATGCTGTACATCTTTTCGGATTGACTGACTTCACTTTGCATAATTTCCTCCCACTCTTCCCATGAAAAGATGTGTTGAATGTACTCATCAGTGCTTTTTAGTGATGCATAGTACTCCATTGTGTGTATATGCCAGATTTTACTCATCTACCGATAGAAACTTAGATTGTTTGCAACTCTTTGCAATTGTGAATTGCGCTGCAGTAAACATTGGAGTGCGTACGACTGATCATGGTTTATTTCTCACCTCTTCTAGGTATATACCCAATAGAGGGATAGCTGGGTCGTGTTAGCTCAATTTCCATCTTTTTAAATCATTTTATTGGGGACTTGTACAATTCTTATCACAATCCATACATTGTGTCAAGCACATATGTACATTTGTTGCCCTCATCATTCTCAAAACATTTTCCTTCTACTTGAGCCCTTAATATCGGCTGCTCATTTCCCCCCTCCCTCCCCTCCCTCCCTCATGAACTCTCCATAATTCATAAATTATTATTATTTTGTCATATGTTACACTGTCCGACGTCTCCCCCCACCCTCTTCTCTGCTGTCCATCCCCCAAGGAGGAGGCTATACGTAGATTCTTGTAATTGGTTCCTCCTTTCTACCCCACATTCCCTCCACCCTCCAGGGTGATAGCCAGGAACCATCAGCTTTCTTCATCACATTTGCTTATGCACACGTTTGTCTTCATTGATCGTGTCAATTCTGATATGATTTTTAGTTCTTCGATGCTTGATAACTTGTCTTTTGTACCTCTTGTTGTCAGACAGTCTGGTGTGCTTCCTCCATGTGGGCTTTGATGCTTCTCAACTAGATGGCCGCTTGTTTGTACTCAGGCCTTTAAGACCCCAGATGCTATATCTTTTGATAGCCTGGCACCATCAGCTTTCTTCACCACATTTGCTTTAGCTCACATTTTTCTTCAGCAATTGTGTCGGGAAGGTGTGCATCCTAATTTCCATCTTTTTAATGTATCATCAGATCGCTTTCCAAAGCATCTTTACATTTCTATAAGACCACCAGCAATGTAGGAAAGTTCCTATCTCCCACCATCCCCTCCAACATTAGTTGCTCTCTGATTTTCTGATTTGGGCTAGCCTCAAAAGTGTTAGATAGTATCTCATGGTTGTTTTGATTTGCATTTTTCTGATGACTAAGGATTGGGAGCATTTTCTCACGTTTATTGACCACATGGGTCTCCTCTCTAGTGAAACTTTTCAGTTCTTTTTCCCACTTCTTTAAGGATTAACTGTTTTCCTCTTTTTGCAGGCAAGGAAGGTATTGTAGATTTTCATAATAAGCCCTTTGTCTGTTGTGTCGTTGTTTTAAATCCTCTCCCAGTCTGTGGGTTGTCTTGTTACCTTCTTTGTAAAGTCTTTTGATGCACACCGGTGTTTTATCCTTAGTAAATCCCATTTGTCAATTTCAGGTTCCCCTGTGTGTGTACCCTGCCCTATTGCAGTTAGCCTTTGTATTCCGTGGGTCAAGGTTCTTAGGTTTGTCCCAATTTCTTCACTAATGGTCCTGATGTTTGGGGGTTTCACTTCTACCTTGTTTCCCCAAAAATAAGACAGAGTCTTATATTAATCTTTGCTCCCAAAGATGAACTAATTCTTATTTTCAGGAGATATCTTATTTTTCCATGAAGAAGAATATGATGCACATTTATTGTTTATTATTTTATTAAAAGAGACCTCACACTTCCTGTCTGCTCTGTCTGCGCTGTGGCCAACTGTGAGCTGCGCGGCAGCACCCACCACTATGGTCCAGGATCCAGAGTTACAGCAGCTTCGGGAGGCCTTATTTTGGGGGAGGTATTACTTAGGGGGGGGATGCCTTATATTTCAGCGAGAGGAAAAACTGTAAGTAGGTCTTATTTTGAGAGGATGTCTTACTTTTGGGAAAACAGGGAAAGTCTGTGATCCACCTTGAGTTTGTTCTTGTGCATGTGGTGAAGTAGATATCTTGTTTCATTTTCCTACATATAGATTGCCATTGTTTCCAGCACCACTTGTTAAACAGGGTGTCACCCTCCCACTTGATGCTTTTGGGGCCCTTGTCGACGATCAGTTGTCTATATGCTGATGGTTTTATTTCTGGGTTTTCTATTCTTTTCCATTGGTCTGTGTATCTGTCTTTATGCCAGTACCATGCTGTTTTGACCATTGTGGCTGTGTAGGAGGTGTGAAAGTGGGTAATGTGAGTCCTCCAACTCTGTTCTTGGAGTTCTCTGCTAATTCTTGGCTTCTCTCTACATGTGAAATTGGTGGTCAGTTTTTCCAATTCTTTGAAGAAGGTTGTTGGTATTTGAATTGGGATAGCATTAAACTTATAAAGTACCCTGGGTAGGATAGACATCTTTACCATATTGAGTCTTCTGATCCATGAAACTTTTTTGAAGCACATTGTTACGCAATCTATTCAGAACCTCTAAATAGAGAGCTTGATTAACCATCTGACCTGGTGGAATGAACTTCAAATACACTATGAGTCCACATTTTCATGCATTTGGGAAGTTGACAGATGGCCAGAATGAGGTTTGTCATCAATCGACATCTCATCTTTCTTGAACCACTCGTATACTTGAGTTTTTCCCATAGCGCTGTCCTTGTTTAGCTGTGTTCAACATGACAGCAGTGTTTGCGGCATTTTTCCTAAGCATAGAAAAAAATGTCAGAGCTTTATGCTGTTCTCTTAAATCAGCCATCAGAAAATAACGAGGTTTGAACAAAACTGCTATTACAAAAAAATCATTGTTATCTTTCCAGGAGATGCCACAGGGTGCATTAAGTCAGAATGAGCTGCTTGATGGTCACTTAGAGGGGGAAAATTCATACTACAGAAGCTCTACCCAGTAGAGCATTTTTCCTGGTATGTGTGGGTGCTATAGCAAAGTGTGGTGAAGAACTTAGATGGTACCCACCTATCAAGAAGAGCAGAGTATTGTTTTCAAACAAGAATTAGTGTCCAATAGTTTTTCCTTATATCAAATATTTTCCCTTGTCATTCCACAACAAATCTCATGTAGTTTGTCCTGTGCAAAGTGGCTCTACTGGGAATAAGTCACTATAATAATATGTATATATAAATCTATACTAACCCAAACATAATAAAACAGACAATTTCTAAAATCTCAAATATATTATCTTAAATAATAACTAACTCTTATTCAACCACTAATATGTGTGATAAGTACCCATTATCCATTATCAGATTTTTTTCAGCCTCAGCAAGATATGTATTTTGGCTGATTCATTATCTTGGGGCAGATGAGCTGTCTTGTCCACTTTAGGTTGTTTAACAGCATCCCTAGCCATTACCCACTAACTGCCAGTTGCACCTCTCCTGAATTGTGACAAACAAGTACTGATCCAGCCCTTTCTATATCTGTGTAGGTAGCAATATCAGGAATAGTGATGGATTACAAGAGATGGAAATGGGAAGATGGGGTGTGTGAGGAAGACTGAAACATCAGAATTGGAGGAGGGCTCTCTAGCAACCTGTGCTATGCATGTGACACAAGTTGGCATGCTGAAAGTGTGGAGCACTTAATGAAGAAGATCAAAGACTGAAGCCATTAATAAGAATTACATTTCAATATAAAGAAAACAAAATTCCTCAAAATTGGGCTAATAAGCAACATCATGATAAACAGAAAAGATTGAAGGGTTTCAGTTTGGATCCATAAGAAGTGCTCATGAAAGCAAACAAGCAAAACAAGCTCACTCCCATTGAGGCAATGTCCACTCCTAGCGACACGCACCCCTCCACCCCCCCAACCATGGGTTTCTGAGACGATAACTGTTTACAGGAGTAAAAAGCTTTGTCATTCTCCCATAGTGTGGCTGGTGATTTCAAACTACTGACCTTGTGGATTCCAGCCCAACACTTGACCACTACAACACCAGGGTTTCAATGCAGGAACTCAAAACTGCAATGCATTGAGAAAATCTCCTGCAAACTACCTCTATAACATGCAAAAGTCATTTTGAGGAAAAAGGTGCACCTGACACAATTCAGGGTATTTTCCATTGTTGCTTATGCCGGTAAAAGCTGGACAATTAGCAAAGAAGATTGGAGAAGAAGTGATTAATTTGAATTATGGTGTTGGTAAATAATATTGCAAATATGATGAACTATCGGAAGAACAAGCCCATTTGTCTTGAAAGAATTCCAGCCAGAATGCTCCTTAGAAGCAAAGATGGCAAGACTTCACCTTCTGAGCTTCAGGCATGTCATCAGTCCCTGAAGAAGGACAGCATCCTGTCATAAGCAAAAAAGAGTAAAACTGTCAAAGAGGTGGATTGACACAGGGCTGCAACAATGGCCTCAAATACGAGAACAATTAGGAAGATGGGTCAGGTCTGGGCAGTGCTTCATTCTGTTGTACGTCGGGTCACTATGAGTTAAACTGACTGGGAAGATTCCCACAACAGCAGCAACAGAAGCATAGTGGTGTCAATGAGTCACTATGTTAACAGCAGTGACAATTCCATTGGACATGAGCAATGCACAGCAGAAGCAATTAGTTAACACATAATCGTAAAGATGACCCCAATGACAAGATTAGTCATTGCAACCATGCAACCATTCAAGTTTTCTTTCCTAGCAAGCTGCCCTGATGTTGCTTAATGTGTACTTCAGTGTAATTTAATAGGCTGTAAATCTTGACATCATATGCGCTATCTCTTGCAGCCCTGGTGGCATAGTAGTTATGAGTTGGGCTGCAAGGCGAGCCGTTTGAAGCCCCAGCTGCTCTGAAGGAGAAGGATGGAGCTTCCTACTCCTGGAAAGAGATACAGTCTTGGAAACACATTAGAGCAATTCTACCGGGTCCTTTTGGGTCACTACGTGTCTGCGTAGATTCCATGGCAGTAAGTTTGGTTTGAGTTTGGTGTATCTTGACACATGGTGGGAGACTCAACTAAAACAACATGTGATAAATGAACTATGTTTTAGAAAGGATGACTCCCAGAAGTACTATTTGCACAAGAGATAAGATGATGATATATTGAGACTATTAACTGATTTTAAATATCCTCTACCTTGTCATAACCTGAAGTAGCCAAATATACCCTAGAGTACGTTGCTACTATTTTTGTATATTAGCTTTGTATAGTCCTGTTCTTTCTTTTTCTTGTAAATTCATGTTTCTATCTCTCCAACACTGATTCTTCCCTTGTAGGATGGAGTAATTATATGAAAAAACAGTCCATCTATATTGACATGTCTCCAGAGCTCTGTTGAGGAGATTATTGGAATAGCTAATCTAGGAACTTGCTCTATATTGTGCAGGAGAATTTCAGTCTCCCAGGGATGACACAGTGATTTTCCTGAGCTTGGTGACAAGTCACATCAAAACCTTGATGAAGCCGATGATAATATTAGGAAAGGCTGAAAGAACTTTGTACATAGATTGAATTGAAGAACACCTATACAATTCTAGAAGCTCAGGGAAGTCCTTCGGGCCACCTAAATAAATGGTCTCTTGGATTACTGATGCCTGAAATTACATAGTCAGAGTTTCATTTCTCAACCCCCAGCATTTGATTGCTGGGGATTTTCAGGAACTTTCCAGGACATGCAATATCTCATTATGGTAAAACTCTAAGTTCTTGCTATATCCTAGGAAAAAAGAATTTTCAGGGGATTTTTTGGTAGCTGATTTTGACACTAAGAGATTATGAGGCTTTTGGATCCTAGGAAGAGATGGAAGAGTACACATTTAAGCCATAGTAGCCGAGGGAGGGGTGAAAACAATCAAAAAAGAAAATAAAATGGCTCAGTTAGCTCATAAAATAGATTTGACTATTGTTTCCAAATCTGAAAGATGATACTAGTATTTCAGTTCATGCTTTATTTACTAACTGTTATCTTCTGATTGAAATGGTGCAGAACCCCATGTGTGTGTATCTCTGCACATGGGGCTGAGTGGCTGTAGTGGGACATCAGAGCTAGACAATTGTAAGCGCAGAAGGCTGTTAATTGTGATGCACCTTTTCCAGCTTGGAGGCATGCCTGAAAATTGCTTTGACCCTCCCTTTTTTCTGATCTATGAATTTTCTCTTTAAAACATGGCTGTCCAAATCCAGAAGCGCCCTGAGAAAGACACGCGCATCACTCCCGCAGACACCTTCTCTAGTGACGCAGTCACTTTTAACTTTACCATCCTCTGGGGAAAAAAGCCTTGGTGTCGCAGTGGGTCAGCACCAGCCTAAGGCCAGGGGCTGAAGCCCCTGGCAGCTGGGTGGGAGAAAGACATGGCCACCTCTTTCCAGAAGGATTCCCAACTTGAAACTCCATGGGGAAGTGCCACCCTGTACTGTAGGGTTGCTCTGAATCGGGGCCAAGTTGAT
>NW_022111377.1:4825580-4827143 GCF_000313985.2 Echinops telfairi
GATTCCCTGTGCTTCCAGTTATATATACATATATTGAGAGATTTATCTCAAGAAAATAGCTCACGTTGTAGAGGCTGGCAAGTTCCAAGTCTATGGGTCAAATGTCAGTCTTCAAGGACTGACAGCACCAAGTTAGGCAGGACAGATGGCATGCTGCTAGGTCACAGGCTGTAGAGTACAACAAATCCCCAAATTGTCAGGCATTATAAAGAGCCATTGACTGCAGTCAGAGAATCAGAATTCAGATGATGATGATGAGCCAATTCAGGATCCAAATTAAGCAAGAGAGCTTAGCCAGAATATATGAAGCAAGTCACATCCCTAAAAAATATATATATGAAGCAAGTCACATCCCCAAGGAATGGCCCTTTCAAATAGCTGCTCATAGCATATTTCAGAATGGAGGTGATTACATTATGCCAGGCCTCATCATGGGGGATGTCTACCTTATAACTGCCGCACCACTGAGAATCACACCCCCGCCAACCTTAACCATTACAAATAATAACTAGATGAAAGATGTTTTATAAGTGGAAATAAGTATTTCCATAATTGTCCATTTGTTCAGTTTTTATCTCATAATTGAATTTTGCTTAAATATGTTAAAATCTCTATGTTAATCTCTATCTTTTTTGAAAATCGAAAGACTTAATTGAAAAGTAATAGTAATCAATTTTTCACATTTCAGGTAAATCTTCACCTAAATGTTGAAAATGTTAAAAAATAAGATTTTTATGAAAACACAGTTCGGTCTCTCTTTTAACAGAAAGATATGCCCAATTCAGGTAAGATTTCATGTTCTAAAAGGCCAAGTAATGGGTTGGTATAACTTAAAAAACTTAAATTTTCTATATATTCTCAAATCATCTGAATGCCAGAGGAAACTTGAAGGAACTCCATATGCACCCTCTTTATTTAAAAAAGATGACAACTGAAGTAGCAATTGAATGATTTCCCAAACCCTCCCAGTAAATAAGACCTGGATATAGTTTCCTGGTTCCCTGAAGAAAAGTTAAACTTAGAAATCAGAACAATCCAACTGGATGCAAATGGACCTGGCAATGTTGGAAGCAGCGAAGATGGCTTCCATGAAGATGCTTCATGAAGATGAAAGAGTCTAAGTCCCTGAATTGTTGATTAAAAGAGATCTGTCCTCTGGAGACAAGTAGGAAACCATTGAGCCATCAACACTGTTTAATTTGTCAGGGAATTTTGTGCTTCCTTAACAAATGCAGGAGGGGACTAGTCTCCTTGGTCACTACACATGTCTCTTTGGCTTCCCCAGAGACTTTGAGATGGATGCTGAAGGGAGATTGATCCTAGTGTGCACTTGCTATTCATGCTCACCTAGACAGGGCAGGCAATCAAACTAGGATGATTTGAAGACATCACACTTCTTCCGGTCTACTCATTTCAACCCTGTTTTAACTTTTTATGTTGAAATTGTAGCAGAAGAAGGTTAGTGCCTTGAGGAAAAATCTCACTTGCATTTTCATTCCCAATACTTAGTAGACCTGGAATATTTACTGATTAAAGAAAAGATTGGTCTCTGGTTGGCTCAAA
>NW_022111377.1:4828091-4830794 GCF_000313985.2 Echinops telfairi
GTGCGAAGGTCAGGGCGGTCCTTGTTCTTGCGGATCATGTGCAGGATGCTGCTGAGCGTGGCCCGGGCGTTCTTGTTAATGGGGGTCCGAACATAGGAGGAGGCCGGCTTCCACTGACCTGACCTCCGTTTCAGGACCACCACAACACCCTTGCCGTCGGCAGCGGGCTCGACACCCACCGTCAGCCCTTTGTAGCGGAAGGAGGTGCGGGCTTTCAGGTGATTGGGCTCGGTGCTGTAAGTCTGCTTGTTCCTCTGGATCAGGAACCTGGAGCAGTTCCGTACGACCCATCCATTGCAGATGCGGACATGGCGCCGGCGGCTCCTCTCCCTACCGCGGCCAGAGACAGAAAGACGAGATAATTTATGTATTTACTGTTCGATTTCCTCCGTCTACAAAATGACAATAGAATTACGTACCAAACAATATCAATGTGGGATTATAATTTAAATGTATAAACATCAAGTCCATTTGGAAGACAGCTGGTGAACATGCAAATCTGTTTGCTATTCCAAAGACATCTTAAGGATTTAAGACTTTCAGGTACTTGTTTGTGGATAGAAAGCATGCGATGGCTTTCCCCCCATATTACTAATAGAGGAAGTTATCGGGACCTCAAATGTAATAGGTCACTCTTCAAAATGGACTCATTTTTTTCCAGTTTTGCAACCAGTCCTTGAGCTATGGAAATTCTATAAGCTGGCCAATTTGTTGTCAGAACCAATTCTAAAATGAATCGGTTGGAGGCACAGATGTAAAAGATTCAAACTCTGAACTGAATCCAGAAGTATTTCAACAATCACTTTCATTTTGCAAGATTCGGCTGACTGCTTTTGATGACTTTATGCTTCTCCCTGGAATTTATGATCAGCTACGATTCTAATACGTAACTAAGAGAGTCAATAATTAGCTCCCTGTTACCAAAATACACCAAGTACCTTGAATCTGTAGTACTAACTACTGTGGACATGGACTGATAACCTCGATAGGATTTGAGAATCAGTCTGACCTGATCCCTGGCTGCATTTCCCGGGAACCCTCCTTTCCCTCTCTCTCATCCCTCTCTACTACAATCATTCCTAAACCATCACGTTACAGTTTCCTAATGTGCCCTGTTTTCTCGGGCTCCTGTGTGTTTGTATTTGCCAGTCCTTTTACCCACCTAGAACACACTCCTTCCTTCCCCTCCGCCCATTAACTCCCAGTGGTCCTTTTAGACACCCCTAAAATATCTTCTCAAGAAAACCCTTTTTTGACCAGACAGAAGTTTATATTATGCTATAATCTGTCATAGCACAGTTTCTTATATGTTATGATAAACACTTTTTATCATATAATATAAAATCATAGTGTGCTGAGGAAAATAGTAAATTAAGACAGAAAGTCAGGTTGTAAATTAGTCTCAAGTATTATATTAAGTAATCCCAAAGAAATGGAAATTGTTAGATGACCACAGCATTTTCCACAAGATTACAAAGCCTTGAGGGACATTGATTTTTTTTCACCTTTGTAGTTGCGCCAGACAAAATACCTAGCATAGTAACCAAACAAATGTTCACTGAAAATGTCCTCACACGTTATTAGATGTAACATCATTATAACTCTGCGTACCACTCACAGCCACCACCACCCCATGATCAATATTGCAATACGTCAATTCTCCTAAATATTTCATTCCATTTCCCCTGAGGCAAATAAAAACTAAAAACCCAAAGTCACGGCCAGCGAGTCGTTGCTGACTCAGAGTGAGCCCCTGTGGATTTCTGAGACTGTAACAGGACTGGAGTGGAAAACCCAGTCTTTCTCCCGTGGAGGTGCTGCCCGTTTCCCATGGCCAACACATAACACAACACCACCAAGGTTCCTCACACAACCGCAAGTCCTTACTATGAGGGAGTGGCTTTCTATGTTTGACACTTTATCTGAACAAAAATATTTTTAATCGAAAGTATTTGATTTCATCTTCAGAAAGTAGAAGTAGCATTGTGCATCATTTCTGATTTCTATGCAGTTATTAAATCCATACATTCCTTTGTTCCTCTCATGCCCAGATCCTCCCTCTCTGCCATCCCCAGCAGCCTGACACTGGGCTCAGGCTGCAGAGTGTGGACCCGAGATGCAGCCAGGGTAAGGCAGGCCTCTAGGCAGGACAGCAAGGGTCCAGGCGAGGGTCTTGGTCTCTGTGCCTTGCCTGACTGTGGACAATGCGGTAGAGTTGAAGCAATAGGCCACTTGGCCCCTTTTTGTGCATGGTGTCTGGGTTTATCTTCCGGGAAAGACACATGGAAGTTGATCTGTAACTTTAGGGTTCAGGAGCATTTGCAACCCAGGGACTGTCTGTATTAAAAACACCTTTCGATTTTTGGGAATCATGAATGTATCTACTATCAATATATGCATGCATGTTTTTATCTAGACATGTTTTCAAACCACTTGTGTAAATACCTAGGAGTAATATTGCTGGATTGTATGGTAAGATTGTGTTTAACTTTGAGAGAAACTGACAGATTTCCTTACCCAAAGCAACAAGCGAGAGTCCCTGTGGCTGAGTCCTCACCAACCTTGTTTGTGCTAAATTCCAGTGAGGTGCTAAGATGCCTGGTGGTGTAATGGTTATGAGTTGGACTGAGATTGGCTTGGTCGTAAGTTCAGAACCACACGTAGTTTTGTGGGAGAAAGATTTTCTACCTCCATAAAGAGTTA
>NW_022111377.1:4831468-4832489 GCF_000313985.2 Echinops telfairi
CTTCTCTGTTGTCCATCCCCCAGGGAGAAGGTTATATGTAGATCCTTGTAATCGGTTCCCCTTTCCACCCTACCCTCCCTCCAGCCTCCCGGTATCGCCATTCTCACCACTTGCCTGAAGGGATCATCTGTCCTAGATTCCCTGTGTTTCCAATTCTTATCTGTACCAGTGTATATCCTCTGGTCTAGCCAGATTCATAAGGTAGAATTGGGATCATAATCTGGCGGGGGGTGGGGGTGGGGAGAGGGGGGCAGGAGCATTTAGGAACTAGAGGAAAGTTGTATGTTTCATCGTTGCTATACTGCACCCTAACTGACTTGTCTCCTCCCAGAATCATGGTTTATTTTTTAATTGGGTTATTTGTTTTATTACTGTAGAGTTGTATGAGTTCTTCGTACATTTAGGATATAAATCCTTCATCAGATACACGTTTGGGGGGAATACTTTTGCCTAGTCTATGGATTGTGTTTTCATTTTCTTGCTGCCTTTCATATGAATAAGCTAAGTTTTTAAAGTCCAATTTATCAGGGTTATTTTCTCTCATATTTTCTCTGTTGAATTGAGCTTTCAGTATTTTTGCTTAAAACTCACCAAAATCACTATCATGAAGATTTTTTTTCTTCTGGATGTTTGATAGTTATACACTTAGATCTCTAATCCATTTTGAATTTATTAAAAAGTGTTTAGGTCTGTTTCTAGGATATAGATATAAATATGTGCATTGAAATGTTCCATTATCAGTCATTGAAAAATACCATCACTTTACAAGTGAATTTGTTTTCCACATTTGTCTCAGGTCAGCTATGTTCGTATCATGGGGGTAACCTGAAAAAAGCCATGTATTCATTTATTTATTTAGCAAAACAACCATATCACCTTCAAATTAGTGTCCATTGCACTTAATGCATTGGTCAAATCTGAAATTCCATTCTTGGAAACATTTTTCAAACTCATCTGTTTAGATAGGTGACAGTACCTCCCTCATTTTTATCTTCACCTCTTCTACATCTTCAAATCACTG